>NC_056445.1:21941602-22241602 GCF_018296145.1 Oncorhynchus tshawytscha
ATATAAAAAGTGCAGTAATTCCTACAACGTTCACCAGATTTGGATGTAACAACATATTCATTATTTTATTTAATCTCTAACATGCTGTGGTAGACAGCTAAAATAATAATAACTTGGTCGATGTCCAAAAATTAATGAACCTGCCGGTATATATATAAACTCAGCAAAAAAAAAGAAATGCCCCTTTTCAGGATCCTGTCTTTCAAAGATAATTTGTAAAAATCCAAATAACTTCACAGATCTTCATTGTAAAGGGTTTAAACACTGTTTCCCATGCTTGTTCAATGAACCATAAACAATTAATGAACACGCACATGAACATGCACGTCGTTAAAACACTAATAGCTTACAGACGATAGGCAAATAAGGTCACACTTATAAAAACTTAGGACACTAAAGAGTCCTTTCTACTGACTCTGAAAAACACAAAGAAAAATGCCCAGGGTGCCTGCTCAACTGTGTAAATGTGCCTTAGGTATGCTGTAAGGAGGCATGAGGACTGCAGATGTGGCCAAGGCAATAAATTGCAATGTCCGTACTGTGAGATGCCTAAGACAGCGCTACAGGGAGACAGGACGGACAGCTGATCATCCTCGCAGTGGCAGACCACATGTAACAACATCTGCACAGGATTGGTACATCAGAACATCACACCTGCGGGACAGGTACAGGATGGCAACAACAACTGCCCGAGTTACACCAGGAACGCACAATCTCGCCATCAGTGCTCAAACAGTCCGCAATAGGCTGAGAGAGACTGGACTGAGGGCTTGTAGGCCTGTTGTAAGGCAGGTCCTCACCAGACATCACCGGCAACAATGTCGCCTATGGGCACAAACCCAGCGTCACTGGACCAGACAGGACTGGCAAAAAGTTTTCTTCACTGACGAGTCACGGTTTTGTTTCACCTGGGTTGATGGTCGGATTCGCATTTATCGTCAAAGGAATGAGCGTTACACCGAGGCCCGTACTCTGGAACGGGACCGATTTTGAGGTGGAGGGTCCGTCATGGTCTGGGGCAGTGTGTCACAGAATCATTGGACTGAGCATATTGTCATTGCAGGCAATCTCAACACTGTGCGTTACAGGAAAGACCTCCTCCTCCCTCATGTGGTACCCTTCCTGCAGGCTCATCCTGACATGACCCACCAGCATGACAATGCCACCAGCCATACTCGTTCTGTGCGTGATTTCGTGCAAGACAGAAATATCTGTGTTCTGCCATGGCCAGCGAAGAGCACGGATCTCAATCCCGTTGAGCACGTCTGGGACCTGTTGGATCGGAGGGTGAAGGCTAGGGCCATTCCCCCCAGAAATGTCCGGGAACTTGCAGGTGCCTTGGTGGAAGATTGGGGTAACATCTCACAGCAAGAACGGGCAAATCTGGTGCAGTCCATGAGGAGGAGATGCTCTGCAGTACTTAATGCAGCTGGTGGCCTCACCAGATACTGACTGTTACTTTTGATTTTGACACCTCCCCCCCTTGTTCAGAGACACATTATTAAATTTCTGTTAGTCACATGTCTGTGGAACTTGTTCAGTTTATGTCTCAGTTGTTGAATCTTGTTATGTTCATACAAATATTTACACATGTTAAGTTTGCTGAAAATAAACGCAGTCAACAATGAGAGGACGGTTCTTTTTTTGCTGAGTTTATATACAGTACCAGTCAAAAGTTTGGACTCACCTACTCATTCAAGGGCTTTTCTTTATTTTGACTATTTTCTACATTGTAGAATAATAGTGAAGACATCAAAACTATGAAATAACAAATATGGAATCATGTAGTAACCAAAAAATTGTTAAAAACCTCTTGGGGCTAGGGGCAGAATTTTCACTTTTGGATAAATAGCGTGCCCAATTTCACCTTCCTGCTACTCATGCCAAGAATATAAGATATGCATATTATTCATATATTTGGATAGAAAACACTCTGAAGTTGCATTTTTTGTAAGCTGTTTTTTCCTGGATCAAACGCACTTTAGAAATGGACATTTTGGATTATATATGGACGGAATTAATCGAACAAAAGGACCAATTGTGATGTTTATGGGACATATTGGAGTGCCAACAAAAGAAGCTTGTCAAAGGTAATACATGTTTTATATTTTAGATGATAGATTCTTTTGCTTTCGCCGAAAAGCATTTTTAAAATCTGACATGTTGGCTGGATTCACAACGAGTGTAGCTTTAATTGAGTATCTTACATGTGTGATTTAATGAAAGTTTGAATTTTATAGTATTTTATTTGAATCTGGCGCTCTGCATTTTCCCTGGCAATTGGCCAGTTGAGACATTTGCGTCCCGCCTATTCCAAAGAGGTTTTAAACAAATCAAAATAGATTTTAGATTCTTCAAAGTAGCCACCCTTTGCCTTGATAACAGCTTTGCACACTCTTGGTGTTCTCTCAACCAGCTTCATGAGGTAGTCACCTTGAATGCATTTCAATTAACAGGTGTGCCTTCTTAAAAATAATTTGTGGAATTTCTTTCCTTCTTCATGCGTTTGAGCCAATCAGTTGTGTTGTGACAAGGTAGGAGTGGTATACAGAAGATAGCCCTATTTGGTAAAAGACCAAGTCCATATTATGACAAGAACAGCTCAAATAAGCAAAGAGAAACGACAGTCCATCATTTAAGACATGAAGGTCAGTCAATGAGGAAGATTTCAAGAACTTTGAAAGTTTATTCAAATGCAGTCGCAAAAACCATCAAGCGCTATGATGAAACTGGCTCTCATGAGGACACAGGAAAGGAAGACCCAGCGTTACCTCTGCTGCAGATTATATGTTCATTCGAGTTACCAGCCTCAGAAATTGCAGCCCAAACAAATGCTTCCCAGAGTTCCAGTAACATACACATCTCAACATCAACTGTTCAGAGGTGACTGTGTGAATCAGGCCTTTGTGGTTGAATTGCTGCAAAGAAACCACTACTAAAGGATACCAATAATAAGAAGAGACTTGCTTAGGCCAAAGGACATGAGCAATGGACATTAGACCTGTGGAAATTTGTCCTTTGGTCTGGAGTCCAAATGGGAGTTTTTGGTGAACGGATGATCTCGGATGATGTATTTCCCACCGTAAAGCATGTAGGAGGAGTTGTTATGGTGTGTGCTCAGCATATGTGCTCAGCATATGTGGGAAGTCCTTGAAGACCGTTGGAAAAGCATTCCACGTGAAGCTGGTTGAGAGAATGCCAAGAGTGTGCAAAGCTGTCATCAAGGTGAGGGATGATTACTTTGAAGAATCTAAAATCTAAAATATATTTTGATTTGTTTAACACTTTTTTGGTTCCTACATGATTCCATATGTGTTATTTCCTATTTCTGTTGTCTTCACCATTATTCTACAATGTAGAAAATAGTAAAAAATGTTGTTACGTTACAGCTTTATTCTAAATGGATGAAATAGTTTCCACCCCTCATCAATCTACACACAATACCCCATAATGGCAAAGCAAAAACACATTTTTAAACATTTTTGAAAAAATGATTACAAATAAAAAACTGAAATATAACATTTACATAAGTATTCAGACCCTTTACTCAGTATTTTGTGGAAGCACCTTGGGCAGCGATTACAGCCTTGAGTCTTCTTGGGTATTACTGTTTTTATTTTTAATTCAAATCTACTTTTTCTTTGTCATTATGGGGTATTGTGTGTATATTGATGAGGGGTGGAAACATATTTAATCCATTTTAGAATAAGGCTGTACCGTAACAAAATGTGGAAAAGGGGAAGGGGTCTGAATACTTTTCCAATGCACTATATATATATACACTACCATTCAAATGTTTGGGGTCACTTAGAAATGTCCTTGTTTTTGAAAGAAAAGCACATTTTCTGTCCATTAAAATAACAACAAATTGATCAGAAATACAGTGTAGACATTGTTAATGTTGTAAATGACTGTTGTAGCTGGAAACAGCTGATTTTTAATGGAATATCTACATAGGCATACAGAGGCCCATTATCAGCAACCATCACTCCTGTATTCCAATGGCACGTTGTGATAGCTAATCCAAGTTTATCATTTTAAAAGGCTAATTGATCATTAGAAAACCCTTTTGCAATTATGTTAGCACAGCTGAAACTGTTGTTTTGATTAATGAAGCAAAAACACTGGCCTTCTTTAGACTAGTTGAAAATCTGGAGCATCAGCATTTGTAGTGTATATTGAACATATCTGAGGGGACACGTACCCATGGAAATGATGCCTCTGGGTCAAGCCGCCATGCAGGTGAGCATTTTTTGTTCTGTAGGCAGCTCTGCAGAGTGTTCACCAGCTGACACATACACAAAGTCATAAAGTCTGATTTAAAATGTATTAACCCTAACCTTAACCACACTGGTAACCATTATACCTAACGCCAACCTAAAAATATGACCAAAAAGCTACTTTTTGTTTTCATGAATTATAATACAGCAAATTTTAACATTGCAGCTGGCCCATCTAGTGGAAATTGCTCGGTTCTGCCTCAAGGACAAGACTCATCCTTATAAAGCCTGTGCTCCCCCTGCCATTGTAGTTTTGGCAATTAAGCAGGATTTGGCTTGGCAGTTGGGTTTGGTTAAACCAAGGGATTTGGGTTGGGAGCATGGTTTTAAAACGTTATAAGGTATTCAGGGTAAATCTGAGACTTTTTAAAAACTACGAACACATGTGGCTCTTGGATGTTGTCCACACAGCTGTCATAGGCGATGGATCCTCCTGTTTCTTTAAGAGGTGGTGTCCGACAGCTGGAGTTTCCCACAGTGTAGTCTCCAACCAGCACACGACAAACAAACATGGACCTCACTCCGGACTGGCTGGTATAGTAACTAGCATCCCTGGCAAAGTAATTTCCTGAAATAAATGAATAATGTTTAGCTTAGATTTTCTTTTACAAAAAATGTACTTTATAAAACCAGTTTTGTTGCTTGGAATATATGACTGCGTATTTGGAGAATTTATTGTTTAATTATACTATTGCTGCATTCACATGCCGGTCGGAAGCGGGAAACTTCCCAATAAGGAAGTTGTAAATCTGACATGATTGTGTTTAATGCAGCTAGTCAGAACTTGTCAGAATTGTTCTACTTAGTAGTATGATATGTTATGTTTGGTGTGGTTACATAAAACAGAGGTCACTTAAGGCAAAAATCAAGGGTGGTTGGTCCGGGTGGATGGGTAAGCTTATAATGCGAATGTCTAGCAACCCAAAGGTTGTATGTTTGAATCTCATCATGGACAACTTTAGCAATTTAGCAACTTTGCACTACTTACTACTTTTCAGCTTCTTTGCAACTACTTAGCATATTAGCTAACCTTAGCCCTAACCCCTAGCCTAGCTGAAGTTAGCCACAGCAAATTATAATTTGTGACATATTGTACATATTGCATGCAAATTCCTATTATATTCTACGAATTGCAATTCATAACATATCATACGAATTGAAATTTGTAACATATCATACTATATGGAGTGTCTTGATTTTATGTACAGTACAATATGAAATGCTTACTTGTGCTACTTTGACCTCTGAATGAATTTTGTGAATGTGGTGTAAGTGCTTCTTAAGTCAGAACAATTCTTCAACCAATAAGATTTTAGCTAGCTAGATAGAATTAGCTAGCTAGATAGCATTATATAGCTTGCTTAACATTGACTATATGGTCAACTAGCTACATTATCAACATTAATAAGTTGTAATTGTCAAACTGATTTTGTGTCATCTTTTGGTTGAAAAGGTAAAAGGTCAGCGATGAAACCTCACAACTCGGAAACCTTCTCCCACATTTCCACTTTAAGAGTTGGGGTAATTAAGAGTTGTGGTGTCATTCAAGTCAAACATACAAGTTGGAAACGTATATTTACAAAAATTCAGATAGCACGTGAACGGACCAGATTTAGCGATTTATCCAAAATAATCTATATTCACAGACATGGACAATCAAATCGTGTCAATACAACAGTTATTGATTTGGGTTTTGCATATACACAGTACTGGCATCATACCTTTTCCATAGGGAATGTCATTGTTTCTGCATACTCTCCAGTCAAAGTTGTCTTTGCAAATTCTGTCAACATGTTCAGAGACAGTTCCATGGAAAAGCTGTTTCTCCATGATGCTTGTCCCTGATGATTTCATCTGATCTCTTTGCCTAAAAAGGAATATGTTGGAATTGATCTATTACAGTAGGCAATCATATACATTTTAGTAAGACTAGCAAAGGTGCCATTCAAATGTTCAAATGCAGAATCACTGTGTATCTACTGTACAGTATTTGAATACTGATATATAGAAAATCACTTTGTTCATAAAAGGGAACGTTCACCCAAATTACAGTTTACCCTGTAGTTTTTCGCACGTTATGTCCAAATCATCCTAAAGTATCTCAAATTGATTGTGCAGCTCAATTAAGATACTTATAGATGTGGGCATGAAGCTCAAAAAAATCTAAAATTGGTACCATTGACTTGAATGGAATGCTGTCTTACCTTATCCATGGACTTCATTCAGGGTAAGGAAACCACAATGTAATTTGGGTGAACTATCCTTTCAACTGTATGATTTAATTTTGCATAGAGATCAGCTTCCATCAGTTTTAGTAAATATGATCCATTATCTTACATTATTTGCTAAATGTTGATTGAGTCATATTTTTATTTGTATTCTATCTGAACCAGCTACAGTAAGAAGAAAAAACGAAATAGAGTTGTATTTTGAGTGAACTATCTCTTTAAGAAACATACAGCTCATAGAAGTTCCATTGGTAAAGGTTTTGTACTCTCTCAATGGTGAGTATGTGAAACCCCACAGCGGTTTTCTCAAAACGGGCCTTAATATCTTTGTGTTCAGCTGTTGAGCTTGGCAACAAAACCATCTGTGAAGACATAGAAAACCCCCTCATAAGCTCATTCATAATGATACATGCTTCTAGACAACACAGAATGGTTTTGCATGCTACACCATCTTTCCTGAAGGATACGATTGCTGGTCTTATTCAAACAAGTTTATCTGATCATTTAATGTAACATCACATCCACAGTGAACATTGTCACAATGCATGTATGTTTTATGCTTTTTGGGTGTTTTTCCATTACCTCAAAGCCGTTCCCAGGCAATCGAGACTGGTCCCAGTAAGGTGGCACAATCGAAGAGTTGGTATTAGACATGCTTAAGGAAGAAGTGAGGGGATACAAATTGTCATCAACGATCATATTGTCCTCATCATGCCACAAAGGTAGCTAATACCTATCTGGAGACTCACTCAATATCACCCTTAGTGAACCAAAATCTAATTACATAATCTTGCCCAGATTATTTCAATGTAGTATTTTTTTTTTAGAAAATCAATAATTCAGTTTGCTGTGTTTCACTCTTACCAAATTGCTCTCTGAACATCTCTGGGAGATTTGAAGATCGGACGTCTTCTTACCAGTCTTTGGGTGTGTGAGCTCTTGTTACTCTGGATCATGTCTAAAAAATCATATCTTTCTCAGTTCAGAAAGTAAAGCAGGTTGATACTAAAGCAGGTAAATAATATCAGCCTACCTTCCAAATTGACTTCATAGGTGTGTCGTCCAGCAGTGAACTCAAACACTGAGCCAAGAGAGGGATCCCTGTACACCCTCTCTAGGTCCTCCATAGTCTTAGTACACGCACGCACGCACACACACACACACACACACACACACACACACACACACACACACACACACACACACACACACACACACACACACACACACACACACACACACACACACACACACACACACACACACACACACACACACACTTTAGGGATACTTTCTTCTTTTCTTTGTGCCATATTAGAGGGGGAAATTAGGTATCACTACATACTGATGACCAAAATACGTTCCAGCATTCATCCTCTTCTTCCCAGTACCAAGCCCACTTGGTAGCAAGGACAGCTTCTGGTTGGTCCAGGGAGGAAACCGTAGCAAGTCGCCGAACTTTGCTGTGACCGCGGATCATGAGGATAAAGTTCACCGGTGGTATTCCATGGCTAGGGCATAAAAAACACTTTCAAGGCTTTTACTTCAGTTTTACACATTTAGTAATTGTCTCGGTTTAAAATAGATACCTCTCGGTCTTTGCTGGGTCACAGTAGTCTCTCTCAATGCCCTCATTCTCTGGGATACATGACCAACCAAGTCCATTATCCACCTCCCATTGATATGGCATAGTAGAATGGACACCCATACACACATCTTAAATATAAATCAATATCAGTGCAATAAACCCATACCGATTAAGTCAGGGAAATTAGAACATACATTTTTGTCAAAAGATTGTAAAGAATTTCTATCACAAATGGTGCATTTCCACTGATAATACCGCAGTGTTATACTGTACCTCCTTCAAAGCAACGTCCAAAAAGGAAGCCATGACAAATTTCTTTTTTTTCTGTGAAAAATGTAAGATTTCACATTTCAATATCAGATTAGGTTGCAAAGCTTGCAAGTGTTTTGAAGACCATATGAAGTTAAAGTGCAGAAATACAGTAACATAAACAAAGCATTACATTCTAGAATCTCAATAATTATGTAAGTAGACCTTCAGAAAGTATTCATACCCCCATTACATTTCTTTTATATTCTGAAAAACTCCCCAGTCTCTAATGATTACAAGCATACCCATAACATGCTGCAGCCACCATTATGCTTGAAAATATGGAGAGGGGTACTCAGTAATGTGTTGTATTGGATTTGCCCCAAACATAACACTATTCAGGACAAAAAATGTATTGCTTTGCCACATTTTTTGGTAGTATTACTTTAGTGCCTTTATGCAACCAGGATGCATGTTTTGGAATGTTTTTATTCTGTACAAGCTTCCTTCTTTTCACTCTATCAATTAGGTTAGCATTGTGGATTATCTACAATGGTGCTGATCCATCCTCAGTTTTCTCCCATCATAGCCATTAAACTGGGGTGGCAGGGTAGCCTAGTGGTTAGAGTGTTGGACTAGTAACCGAAAGGTTGCAACTTCAAATCCCCTAGCTGACAAGGTACAAATCTGTTGTTCTGCCCCTGAACAGGCAGTTAACCCACTGTTCCTAGGCAGTCATTGAAAATAAGAATTTGTTCTTAACTGACTTGCCTAGTTAAATAAAGGTAAAACAAATAAAAAAACTCTAACTGTTTTAAAGTCACCATTGGCCTCATGGTGAAATACCTGAGTGGTTTCCTGCATCTTGTTTGTGACTGGGTGTATTAAAACACCGTCCAAAGTTTAATTAATACCACACTCAAAGGTATATTCAATGTCTGTTTTTTTACCCATCTACCAATAAGTTCCCTTCTTTGCGTGGCATTGGAAAACCTCCCTCCTCTTTGTGGTTGAATCTGTATTTGAAATTCACTGCTCGACTGAGGGACCTTACAGATAATTGTAGGTGTGTGGTACAGAGATGAGATAGTCATTCAAAAATCATGTTCAACACTATTATTGTACACAGAGTGTAATGTGATTAGTAAACCCTTTACCAGGTTTAAATTCAACCTTGTATTGCGAACTGGACTCTCGTTTTAATATGGTCAAACTATTCCTTTAAAAATATGTTTTTCATAACAAACACTGAATATTAATAGTTAAATCATAGTTAAAAAATATGGTTCTACGCTGTGGCTATTTTCTGGTGTTTTGAAGTGGAAAACTGAGCATGTCAAGCATAATACATCAACCCTGTTACCCATAGATAGATAGACTAGAAATATTTTAACAAGTTCAAATATTGTTGTTAAGCTTGCATTCAATTTCTCCTCACTGTTACATAGAACAAGCTTCCATTCCCCCAGTCACAAAGTGAATTTTGGCTGATTTAAGATTAAATTGTTAACCTTGTTGACTTGCCTAGTTAAATAGAGGTTACATTTAAAAATGTAAATTAAATAAAACTTGTTATAGTCAATCCTGTCACTTTTATTGTCACCTTTATGGTCATTTTTCTTAATTGAACCTCTTCAGATGGGGCAACTTTATGACAGAATAAATTGTTATATTTGACAAGATTACACTACCCAAAATGCACTCTAATCTAGGAATGAACCATATATGTATATTTAGCATTCCTAATAATGTAATGAATGATTTTGTAATTTGTGTAAATGCATTAGCTAGAGGGAAAATGAAACAATATTTTTAAAACAATATTTTGATAATTTCCCAAATTGGGCTCATTTGCAGCACCTTTCATGATTTTGTGAAATGGGTAGGTCTGTAGCAAAGTCTCAGCATATCCCATGGCATCATTGGTATTCCCAGTGATCTCAATCTCTCGTTTGTCCACATCCTCACGAATATGAATATGGAAAGCCATACTGTGTGCAAAGAGACAATAAGAAGAAAAAGAACAATAACAACAACAACAACAGGTAATTTACTCACCTGTTTCTTTGCCATCACATTTTTTTTTTGCATGTGCTACAAAAGTCTATATGGGTCCGCTAATACAGGGCTAGTAATGTGTGTATGTGTAGGACCCTCGGCTATGTGTAGAACCCTCTGTAAAACCCCAAAAGGGTTTTGCATGGAACACAAAAGGGTTATACCTGGAACCAAAAGGGTTCTACCTGGAACCAAAAATTGTTACCCTATGGGGACAGCCAAATAACCGTTTTAGGTTTTAGATATCACCCTTTTTGTGTACAAGACAAAGTAAGTTATAAAGTAAGCCTCAAAACAAGAAGTGAGAATGCTTACCTTGTAGTAGCTAGTAAGACACAGCCTCAATTGTGCGCCGAGATTATGACACTTAGAATATGTTGTTTATATTGTACAAGGAAATAGCAAAGGGTTTACTGTAAATGACCATGATAAGCCAAAGCATAATTAACTATCAATAAAGGAGCAATGTCCCTGGTGTGTTCACCATGCACTTTGCCCTTTGATGGAAGGAAATACCTGACTCATCCCTCTAACTCCTGACATCCCTCTGACAATTTCTGACAATTTCTTCAAATGTAGGTGCCACATATATACAGTATTGGTTAAGGTAGTCAGAGGGACCTGGGTTTGAGTCCAGGTCAGTACCCTCTGAATTAGTTACAATGTGTACCAGAAGTGGGATGGCGCTGCTGGGAGGACATGGAAATTGTTTCCCATCAGTACATGCACAATAGACTTAAGAGTAAAGCGCAGGCACTCACTGTCCAAAGGAAGACATTAGTGTAGGCAGCGACAGTTAAACTTAAAGACGTCCTTTTTGAACTTTTCCTATTGAGAAATCGTTTCATTTTAAACTTGGTTAATGTGTTCAGATTTGATATTTAATGTTTCATTCCTAAGTCTAAAGAATATCAACGTTTTAAATGCAGCCTATTAATTTGCTTTTCTGTATCAGAATACTTAATTCTATGCACACCATGTCATGATTATACCTCACCCAAGAAATCAAAGAAAAACCAACACTAGAGGAGTGCACACAAATCAAATCAAATTTTATTTGTCACATGCTTCGTAAACAACAGGTGTGACCTAACAGAGTACGGCAGCACGGCAGAGGCAGATGACTGGTGCCAGCACACCACGTTCACTTGGACGAACTTCCAGAGCAAGAGAGAGATGGATGTGTAGAGCTCTTCAAGGCAGCAGGCTGTGATGGAGAGGCACCCAAGAGTAGATCTCTTAATTAAACTCTATTCATATATTCGACCCAGCACAATTGGAAGCGTCCAGGAAAGAGAGGAAGAACTGTGTGCACATCCTCCCTGACGAGGAGGAGGATTAGTACAGGTGCAGTGCCTTCAGAAAGTATTCATACCCCTTGACTTTCTCCACATTTTGTGTTAAAGCCTGAATTCAAAATGGATTAAACTTGTAATAAATTCTCAGGGAGAAAAGGTTGTAGATTCATGCGTAGAGCGGGGCAGATGTTTATTACACCTTCCCAGAAGGCAGGAATCGAGGTCACAGGCAAGCAATGATCAAACACAGGTAGGCAGTCAAAAACAAACACTACCTCACAACCATACAAACAGAAAGGACTGAACTAAACAGGGAGCTGATGAGACTATGTGAGAAACGAACACAGGTGAAATCATTGAACAAAAATGAAAGACAGGGCTACGTTCAAGAACACAAAGAAAAAGAACACAAGGTTGACTAAGAAAAGAAAAGCAGAACCTTACAAAACTGAGATTTTGTGTCGCTGATCTCCACACAATACCCCATAATGTCGGTCGTGGAAATTTTCTGTATTTACCAAATCATGAGAGCAAACCACACACAAGTCAGAGTTAGTTATCACAAAGTCCATCTTTAATTATATGAGCTCCATTACAACCCTGTGACTCTCAGATCAATTCAGTGTCTATCAATGAATTCTCTGAGAGTCCCTTACACATTGCAACTGAGATCCTTTATAGCAAAGACACACTTAGCCAGACAGCATCGGCATAATTTATCATTCAGCTTTGTCTCCTAAACTATGTTCTATTCTTAAACTCAGAACCATAAACAAATCCTCCATATCAACAGCCATATATCAAATCCATCCTATCTTGACAAGATCACAGAGACACATTTACTGGCACACAGACATTGTGGAGCCAAGAGATACACGCTTGACCTCTCCCCTCTCTCCGGCCCAAGTAACTTAGTCTTGACATAGAACAGATACTGCAACCCCGCCACAGTATTATACAAAAATAACATTCTGATGAGAAGTAACTTACAAACATATGATGAATATAAAACATCTTACTTATGTTACCAACTAATTCTGATTATTCCCCAACATGTCAAAGTGGAATTTTGTTTGTAGAACATTTTAGAAATGTATTTAGAAAAATAAAAGCTGAAATGTCTTGAGCCAATACAAATTCAACCCCTTTGTTATGGCAAGCTTAAATAAGTTCAGATACCTTCTGAAGGCACTGTTCATGTCAATAGACAAAACTGATGCCAATGACAGCAGTGGACTGGATACAAGACAGGTGGCCAACTCTGGCCCGCATTACTTCTCTTTACTTGAGGCTCCCCACCACCTACAGTCACCACCTACAGTTGAAGTCGGAAATGTACATACACCTTCATCAAATACATTTAAACTCAGTTTTCACAATTCCTGACATTTAATCCTAGTAAAAATTCCCGGTCTTAGGTCAGTAAGGATCACCACTTTATTTTAAGAATGTGAAATGTCTCGCCTCCCAGGTGGCGCAGTGGTCTAAGGCTGTGCCACCAGAGATCCTGGGTTCAAGCCCAGGCTCTGCCGCAGCTGGCTGTGACTGGGAGGCTCATGGGGTGATGCACAATTGGCACAGTGTCGTCTGGGTTAGAGAGGGTTTGGCCGGCAGGGATATCCTTGTCTCATTGTGCGCTAGTGACTCCTGTGGCGGGCTGGGTGCAGTGCATGCTGACCAGGTTGCTAGGTGTACAGTGTTTCCTCTGAATGTTTTACTTTTGTGAAATCCTTTGTGCACATTTTAAAATGGCATTTTACAGATTGGATTTTTACAAGAAAAAGTACTTGTATTCATGGTTGTTTTATTTTTTAAAAATGTAAATCTAATATTCAATGCATCTTATGCCGTTTCTATACAGTGGGGCAAAAAAGTATTTAGTCAGCCACTAACTGTGAAAGTTCTCCCACTTAAAAGATGAGAGGCCTGTAATTTTCATCATAGGTACACTTCAACTATGACAGTTCTAATGTTGTCATTCTGTCTTTTTATTTTTTTTTCATGTTTTTTTTCTGTACTTTTTCCAAACATTTACCACCGTACATTATTACTCTGAGACAAGTTATTCTGGGGGTTTTGGGCACTCATTGCTTTTCCATTCTATGCTCTAATGACAGGGTTGAATAACGGGAATGCCCAGAGGGGCCAAAATAATGCGATCAAGTACATTTCTTGGAACACCAAAGGGGTTAACAACCCGGTGAAGTGTAAGAGGGTGTTGACACACTCAAAGGGTTTGTATGCAAATATTGCATTTCTACAAGAGACTCACTTGAGGACTGGTGAGCATTTTAGGATGCGTAAGGACTGGGTTGGTCAAGTGTTCCACTCAAACTTTCATAGTAAATCAAGAGGTGCTGCTATTCTGATTGATAAAGCTACTCCCTTTGTAGCTTCTGAGGTTATTGCTGATCCTAAGGGAAGATACGTCATAGTAACCAGTGAACTGTTTTCTACCCCTCTTGTTTTGGCTAGTGTTTATGCTCCCAATTGGGATGACACAAGTTTAATTTCTTCCTTTCTGTCTGCTATTCCCAATTTAGATTCTCATTTGTTGCTTTTAGGGGGGGATTTCAACTGTAAAATGTCCCCAGTTCTTGACAAGTCCTCACAAACAAATACAGGCCCATCTAAATGTGCCCTACTTATTCAATCCTTTCTTCAGAAATATGCTTTTTTTTGAGGCCTGGCGTTTCCTACATCCTACAGATAGACAGTATTCCTTTTATTCTCATGTTCATCAAACATACTCCCGGATTGATTACTTCTTTTTGGACAAAAAACTTCTGCCTAACCTTCGGCAGTGTACTTACGAGAGTATTGTTATCTCTGACCATTCACCATTAGTGCTTGAACTAGAGTTTCCCCAGCGACCTCCTATGTGTTATCAATGGCGTCTCAACCCCATTTTACTCTCAGATAAGGAGTTTGTCAATTTCATTTCTTCTGAAATCACCTTATTCCTAGAAACTAATTCAACACCAGGTATGTCTTGCTCTACCATATGGGAGTCTCTCAAAGCATACCTACGTGGCCAAATTATTTCTTATACAGCCAACCAAAACAGAGTTCGCTCCCAGCGACTTCGGGACCTGAGCGAGTCCATAGCCACATTGGATGAGAAGTATGCTACAGATCCTTCCACTGATCTGCATAAAGAGCGCCAACTACTCCAATCTGAATTTGATGAGCTTTCTACCAGGCAAGCTGAACAGCTACTCTTGCGAGCTCGATACAAAGTCTATGAACAAGGCAACAAGGCCAGTAAACTCCTTGCGCATCAGATCCATAAATCTGAGGCCTCACGTTTAATCCCACAAATAAGGACCCCGTCTGGTGCCACCACAGTTATACATAAAGAGATCAATGATCAATTTAAACAATTTTACTCTGCGCTATACACCTCTGAATCCCCTCAAGACCCTTTGCTGATTGACTCCTTCTTTAATGGCTTGAATATGCCTTCAATTGATACAGACTCCCATAACTATCTAGAAGAAGAATTTACGCTTGAGGAGATTGCAACAGCAGTGTCCGCAATGAAAAGTGGTAAATCACCGGGTCCGGACGGTTTTCCAACCGAATTTTACAGGACGTTTTCTGGCCTGCTTTGCCCATTCTTGTCTCGACTATTTGCAGAGTGCATTAATACTTCAAAGCTACCGCCTAGTCTTTATCAGGCTTCAATTTCAATACTACTAAAGAAAAACAAAGACCCCCTGGAATGTGGATCCTATCGCCCAATCTCGCTTTTAAACTGTGATTACAAAATCCTAGCTAAGCTTTTAGCCATCCGTATGGAAGGCTTGCTGCACCAAGTAATACACTCTGACCAGACTGGCTTTGTGAGAAATAGGCATTTATTTTTCAATATTAGGCGCCTTATGAATATACTGCACTCCCCAGCGTCGGAGGACCTGGAGGTGGTGGTCTCACTTGATGCTGAAAAAGCGTTTGACCCGTTGAGTGGGATTACCTAACAGCTGCCCTTTATAGATTTGGCTTTGGCCCCAAATTCATTGCGTGGATAAAGATTCTTTATTTTTCCCCCATGGCTTCGGTACGGACTAATAACTTGTCCTCTGACTATTTTCCCTTGCACCGCGGATCCAGATAGGGTTGCTCACTCTCCCCCTTGTTGTTTGCTTTGGCAATCGAACCTCTCGCTATTGCACTACGCTCTAATGATGCCATTCAAGGCATAATCAGGGCGGGCTGGGAGCAGAAAGTCTTGCTATATGCTGACGACCTCCTTTTGTTTATCTCCAACCCTGATACCTCATTGCCACGTGCCCTATCTGTTCTTAAAAAGTTTGGATCAATCTCAGGGTACAAGCTGAATCTAGGCAAGAGTGAGCTTTTTCCGGTAAACAAGGCTGCTTTAAAGTGCTCTTTTACAAGTTCTCAGTTCAGGATTGTCCGGGATCAATTCACTTACTTGGGAGTAAAAGTGACAAGGAAATATTCAAGTTTGTTTCAGGAAAACTTTGTTGCTCTAGCAGACAGATTGAAACAATCTTTTACTTTTTGGAATTCGCTACCCCTTTCTCTTATCGGAAGGATTAATGTCATTAAAATGAATGTGTTGCCCAAATTTTTATATTTATTTCAATGTTTACCCATTTTTATTCCAAAATCTTTTTTTATTTCACTGGATCAAACATTCATGCATTTTATTTGGGATGGCAAGGTACCACGGATTGGTAGAAAACATTTACAGAAGCCTAGGTCATTGGGGGGGTTTAGCTCTACCAAATTTTCAGACATACTACTGGGCTGCGAATTTCAGAGCCGTTCTGTACTGGCTGCAGACTGATCCTACTGGCCCTAGACCACTCTGGGTCCAGATGGAGTCTGAATCGTGTAAACCTGCAGCACTTTCCTCTGTGCTGTGCTCGTCTCTCCCAGTGTCCCTAGGCAAAAGGTGTCAACCCAATTGTAAAGCAGTCTCTTAAAATTTGGAATCAGTTCCGTTTAGCCTTTAGCCTCCGAGGCTTTTCTCTATCAGGCCCAATCAATCAGAACATTTTATTTCCTCCATCTTTGAATGATGGGGCTTTTGGCATTTGGCACTCACTAGGCCTCTCCTCACTAGCCCAATTATTCTTTGATGATACATTTGCCTCTTTTTCTCAGCTGCAGGAAAAGTTCAATCTCTCCCAATCCCACTTTTTCCGCTATCTCCAGACTAGAAACTTTGTCAGAGCTAACACACCTGGATTTCCCAATAGGCCTGCGAATACAGCTATAGAGAGCATCTTGGAGCTGAACAAGCTTCCTAGTGGCGCAATTTCAGATGTATATGCAATCATTCATGACTTACAGAACCCTTCTTCGGTGCCTTTAAAGACTCGATGGGAAAAGGATTTGGGGGAGGAACTTGGGGAAGACGCATGGGAATCTGTGCTGCACAGGGTGCACTCGTCCTCTTTTAGCACTAGACACAGCCTCATTCAATTCAAGGTGGTTCACCGTATCCACTGGTCGGGGGCCAAACTTGGAAGAATATTCTCTGATTTTGATCCTACCTGTGTCAGATGTAAAGTGGAACCAGCCACACTGTTGCATATGTTTTGGGGCTGTCATAAACTGTCAGGTTTCTGGGAATTAATATTTAAATGTTTCTCTGATATATATGACACTGTTATAGATCCGTCTCCCCTTACAGCCCTTTTTGGAGTACTGCCCATGGGTACCCCCCTATCAAGAATCCAGTCGGACACTGTTGCTTATACAACTCTTTTAGCTAGACGGCTAATACTACAGAACTGGAAGATGGCAGCTCCCCCATCTTATAAATATTGGGTGAGGGATGTGTTGTGCTCTCTGAAACTAGAAAAAATTCAATTCAATTCACGTGGGAACCCCAAACTGTTTGTTGAGGCTTGGGCTCCATTCCGGTCTTACTTTAAACAGTCCATCCTCTGATGGCATTCCAATTAATACTAAAATAAGTCTGTGACTTAAGGGTTGGAGGAGCTTCTCTCTGTGTTTTTGCTGGGGGGGGGCATTAAGGTCCATGTGCTTATTGATTGTGATCCGCAGATGTCTTGTTCATCTTGCCCGGGCAGAGACTGAAGTGTGAGCTTGTTTTTCCCAGTTATTTTTACATTTTGTTCACGCCTACATGAATAATCATTCTATTTTTTATTTATTTTTTATTTTAAAGCATTGTAAACTTTTTTTTTGGTCCAGTGGATGGTCGGTCTGTGGCCATGACTGTCTGTGAGTGGTTGCATTTCTCCACCCTTATCCCATGACTGTTTACAGGAACAATGGTGAGGTGTTTGCTGTGTCCCTGTACTATAGATTGCCCTTTAACCTCTGTAGCCTTCTGCCTGGTGTGTTTAACTTGTCTAAAGTATGGTATCTTTAAAGCTATTTTTTTATTTGTATTTTTTTTCTCGTTGAGTATATTATTTATATTGCTTTGGCTTGTCTATGTGTGTGTGTATAAAACTTATTAAACAGAGTTTACATTTTTTTTTTAAGTGTTATTTATAACTGGGGTAGCATAAGATTAATTAATCAATTACATGCAAAAACATAGCTATTGGAAAATAAAATTAAAAATCTACCTGCAATGGAGCATGCTGGGAAATATAATCATTAGCGTGGTTTTGGTTCAAGTCTGGTTATTTACACCAACATGAGGGTTATTTTACACCACTGGGTGTTCATTTAACTCCTGAAACAACACTATAAAATGTTAAACTGAAAAATTAAAACTATAGGTAATTAACCTCCAAACATTTCAAGTACCTTTTAGAATTCTGAAAAATCGTGGATGCCATGTCACGAACTCCTCACTTAACTCCAAGGTTATTTATCGGGCAAGAGTTCTCCAATTAACCTTAAGAGCTAAGGAAGAACCATTTAAGAACCTTTTTTTCAGTGCACTTTGGACAGGCAAGAATGCACTACAGTGTAGGTAGGCTAGGTTGATCTCCCCCTCACTGTAGTGGTTGCATCCACTTGACCTAGAAATCCCTCTGTTTTTCCTACAAATCACAACAATATTTCAACTTACATTTTTCAAACAGAAAAAAGTATATTAGAAAATTGGAAAAACGCTACCAAAATATACATTTTACAGGTTAGACATTTTTAAATAATAAAATAGAAAACTATTTATATTATATTATTTGAAAGAGTGGGTTGGGAAAATTACAAAGGATTGAAACTTTTACATTTTTATCATAGGTACACTTCAACTGTGAGAGACAGAATCTAAAACAAAAATCCAGAAAATCACATTGTATGATTTTTAAGTAATTCATTTGCATTTTATTGCATGACATAAGTATTTTAATACCTACCAACCAGTTAGAATTCCGTCTCTCACAGACCTGTTAGTTTTTCTTTAAGAAGCCCCCCTGTTCTCCACTCATTACCTGTATTAACTGCACCTGTTTGAACTCGTTACCTGTATAAAAGACACCTGTCCACACACTCAATCAAACAGACTCCAACCTCTCCACAATGGCGAAGACCAGAGAGCTGTGTAAGGACATCAAGGATAAAATTGTAGACCTGCACAAGGCTGGGATGAGCTACAGGACAATAGGCAAGCAGCTTGGTGAGAAGGCAACAACTGTTGGCGCAATTATTAGAAAATGGAAGAAGTTCAAGTTGACGGTCAATCACCCTCAGTCTGGGGCTCCATGCAAGATCTCACCTCGTGGGGCATCAATGATCATGAGGAAGGTGAGGGATCAGCCCAGAACTACACGGCAGGACCTGGTCAATGACCTGAAGAGAGCTGGGACCACAGTCTCAAAGAAAACCATTAGTAACACACTACGCCGTCATGTATTAAAATCCTGCAGTGCACGCAAGGTCCCCCTGCTCAAGCCAGCACATGTCCAGGCCCGTCTGAAGTTTGCCAATGACCATCTGGATGATCCAGAGGAGGAATGGGAGAAGGTCATGTGGTCTGATGAGACAAAAATAGAGCTTTTTGGTCTAAACTCCACTCGCCGTGTTTGGAGGAAGAAGGAGGAGGAGTACAACCCCAAGAACACCATCCCAACCGTGAAGCATGGAGATGGAAACATCATTCTTTGGGGATGCTTTTCTGCAAAGGGGACAGAACGACTGTACCGTATTGAGGGGAGGTTGGATGGGTCCATGTATCGCGAGATCTTGGCCAACAACCAACTTCCCTCAATAAGAGCATTGAAGATGGGTCGTGGCTGGGTCTTCCAGCATGACAACGACCCGAAACACACAGCCAGGGCAACTAAGGAGTGGCTCCGTAAGATGCATTTCAAGGTCCTGGAGTGGCCTAGCCAGTCTCCAGACCTGAACCCAATAGAAAATCTTTGGAGGGAGCTGAAAGTCCATATTGCCCAGCGACAGCCCCGAAACCTGAAGGATCTGGAGAAGGTCTGTATGGAGGAGTGGGCCAAAATCCCTGCTGCAGTGTGTGCAAACCTGGTCAAGAACTACAGGAAATGTATGATCTCTGTAATTGCAAACAAAATTTTCTGTACCAAATATTAAGTTCTGCTTTTCTGATGTATCAAATACTTATGTCATGCAATAAAATGCAAATTAATTACTTAAAAATCATTCAATGTGATTTTCTGGATTTTTGTTTTAGATTCCGTCTCTCACAGTTGAAGTGTACCTATGATAAAATTACAGATCTCTACATGCTTTGAAAGTAGGAAAACCTGCAAAATCGGCAGTGTATCAAATACTTGTTCTCCCCACTGTATATTGTCTCTTTCTCTATGGCTCACAGATCCTTCCTCTCTGTCTTTCTGGTTGGTCTTGACCCCTTATCTGTGGGTCGGGCCCACCTGAGCGTTCCCATTGCTTCTGGGAATTGTAGTTTGGCTGTCGGCAATGTTGTGGTCTGTAGTTCTGATCGGGGTGGCCATTTTAGTGAGAGGGCAGAGCCTGTTTATTAGTTCTGCTCTCACATATCTGCCGTTTATCACTCGACCCCCTTCTTAGCCACACATCCCCCCCCCCCTAATTACGACCCCCTAGGTCGGGCTACCACAGCAAAATATGCTTGCATGAGGGATAACCCATCCACATTTCCCATTTCCTTCCCTGCTCTGTGTTTTAAGTCAAAGTGAAACGGTTGGAGACTCAAAAACCACCGCATCACCCGAATGTTCTTCTCTTTAGCCCTATGCATCCAGGTGAGTGGGGCATGGTCACTGATGAGAGTGAAGTGGCGCCCCAGCAGGTAGTATTTCAGGCTTTCTAGAGCCCACTTTATTGCCAGCGCCTCTTTCTCAATGACTGAGTAGTTGGCCTCCCGTGGTTCCAGCTTCCTGCTTAAAAACAGGATGGGGTGTTCCACCCCTTCTACCTCTTGGGATAGCACAGCTCCGAAGCCGACCTCTGAGACATCCGTCTGAACCACAAACTCTCTCTCAAAGTCTGGTACCACCTGCACTGGATTACAGCAGAGAGCCTCCTGTAATGTTTTAAATGCTTTGATGGCCCTTTCATCCCATTTCCCATGTTTGGCCCTCTGGCTCTAATCATGTTGGTGAGTGGGGCGGACACTGTGGCATAACTTGGGATGAACTTCCGGTAGTAACCGGTCAACCCGAGGAAGGCTTGAATCTGCTTCTTATTTACTGGTTTCGGCCATCCTCTAATTGTCTCCACCTTCTTACGTTGGGGTTTGATTAACCCTCTTCCCACGGTGTATCCCAGATACTCTGTTTCCTCTAACCCCACGTAACACTTGGCAGGGTTCGCTGTGAGCCCTGCCTTCCTTAGGGCGTCTATCACTGCCTGTACCCGGGGTAAGTGGAATTCCCAATCTCGGCTGTAGATCCCTACATCATCTAAATAGGCTGCGGCGTACACTTGGTGCGGTTTTAGGACTTTGTCCATTAGTCGTTGAAAGGTGGCTGGGGCCCCGTGTAAGCCTGACGGTGTATTGAAACAAACCGTCAGGGGTTGCAAAGCCAACAACACAGAGTTACACATGGCATTAACAAGCGTAGTCAATAACACAATAGAATTGAAAAAGGTCTATATACAGTGTGTGCAAATGGCAATAAATAAGCCAGAGAAGCGAAGTAATTACAATTTAGCAAATTAACACTGGAGTGAGATGTGCAGATGATGATGTGCAAGTAGAAATACTGTTGTGCAAAAGAAAAAAAAAGTAAAGAAAAACAATATGGGGATGAGGTAGGTAGATTGGATGGGCTATTTATAGATGGGCTATGTACAGCTGCGGCGATCGGTTAGTTGCTCAGATAGCTGATGTTAAAAGTTAGTGAGGGGAATATAAATCTCCAGCTTCAGCGATTTTTGCAATTCGTTCCAGTCATTGGCAGCAGAGAACGGGAAGGAAAGGCGGCCAAATTTGTTGGCTTTGGGGATTACCAGTGAGATATACCTGCTAGAGCGAGTGCTACGAGTGGGAGTTGTTATCATGACCAGTGAGCTGAGATAAGGTGAGCTTTACCTAGCAACGACTTATAGATGACCTGGAGCCAGTGGGTCTGGTGACGAATATGTAGCTAGGGCCAGCCGACTAGAGCACACAGGTCGCAGTGGTGGGTGGTATATGGGGCTTTGGTGACAAAACAGATGGCACTGTGACAACTGGATGCAGTTTGCTGAGTAGAGTGTTATAGGCTATTTTGTAAATGACATCGCCGAAGTCGAGGATCTGTAGGATAGTCAGTTTTACTAGGGTATGTTTTGCGGCGTGAGTGTAGGAGGATTTGTTATGAAATAGAAAGCCGATTCTAGATTTAATTTTGGATTGGAGATGTTTAATATGTCTGGAAGGAGAGTTCTCTCTAGCCAGACATGTAGGTATTTGTAGTTGTCCACATATTCTAAGTCAGAACCGTCCAGAGTAGTGATGCTAGTCGGGCAGGCCGGTGCGGGCAACAAACGGTTGAAAAGCATGCATTTAGATTTACTAGCGTTTAAGAGCAGTTGGAGGCCGCGGAAGGAGTGTTGTATGGCATTGAAGCTCGTCTGGAGGTTTGTTAACACAGAGCTAGACTTTGCTTTCCTGACTGACTGCATGTATTGGTTCCTGACTTCCCTAAAAAGTTGGATATCGCGGGGACTATTCAATGCTATTGCAGTACGCCACAGGATGTATTTGTACTGGTCGAGGGCAGTCAGGTCTGGAGTGAACCAAGGGCTATATCTGTTCTTAGTCCTACAGTTTTTGAAAGGGGCATGCTTATTTAAGATGGAAATTACTTTTAAAGAACAACCAGGCATCCTCGACTGATGGGAGGAGGCCAATATCCTTCCAGGATACCAAGGCCAGGTCGATTAGAAAGGCCTGCTCGCAGAAACATTTTAGGGAGCATTTGACAGTGATGAGGGGTGGTCGTTTGACCGCAGACCCATAGCGGATACAGGCATTGAGGCAGTGATCGCTGAGATCCTGATTGAAAACAGCAGAGGTGTATTTGGAGGGCAAGTTGGTTAGGATAATATCTATGTTGGTGTCCATGTTTACAGATTTAGGGTTGTACCTGGTGGGTTCCTTGATAATTTGTGTGAGATTGAGGGCATCAAGCTTAGATTGTAGAACTGCCGGGGTGTCAAGCATATCCCAGTTTAGGTCACCTAACAGAACGAACTCTGAAGATAGATGGGGGGCAATCAATTCACATATGGTGTCCAGGGCACAGCTGGGGGCTGAGGGAGACCTTCTCTTTTCTTGGCTTTGGTTGAAGGCTACATGCTACTTCCTGCTTGGTCAGGGTTGTTGGCTTCTCAAAAATGCCGTTCTTTTGGCCTAACTTCGCAAAGTATCTACCCAGTATTACATCATATGGCATCTTTTCCCTTAAACCTTCATCATACACATGTTTGTTGTGCCTGCTCAGCTGTTCCTGCCGTACAATACCATTCAACCAGGCCAACGAGATGGTCGGCGGAAAGTACCTCATTCTGGCCAACCCATCGTCAAACTTCTTGGGGTAGACCTCGCTGAAACTGGTCGAGTACGATGGTCTCAAAGATCTCGGCGGATGATCGGGTCTCCGGTCGCAACCATTTCCGTGCCAGGTGAATTAAGTCGAACATCTGTGTTCGGGGGTTGTCCAGTTCGGTAGGACCACTGGTGGAAGCGATGTGACCTCACGGTATCGGTCACTCCCGGTCTAGTCAAAATCTCTCCCTTTAGTTTATCGTAATCCTGTGCATCTTTCAACTCCAGGTCGAAATATGCTTTTTGAGCATCCCCTGCAATGTATGGTGCCAGAAGCCCTGCCCATTCTTCTTTCGGCCAATCCTCTCAAATGTGGTGAGATATGCTTCCACATCATCCTGCTTTGTCATTTTTTGAAGAAAATGATTGGCCCGCCTCTGGGTATTTGCAGCTGGTAACTGAGCCCAAATTTGGTCCGCTAGCCCCTTTAGGCCTTCTCTTAACTCCCGGGTGTTTCTCTCTTGCTCTTCTCTGAACAGCTGATTGCTGAGGTGCTGGACCTCTAACGTGTCCTGATACATTCGCATTGCATCCTGATGAAATATTTGTTGAACTCTAGTTGCCTCATACTCCATACTCATTTCCCCGAGCAAACTGTCCTAACCAAACAAAAGCCACAAAAAGAACCTGACTCCCCTTTCGAGTGCTAACTGAACATTTGTTTTCTTCTACCTAACCAGCAGTATGGTCAGTCCATATTCCTGCATTCTCCACCACGTGTAACAAACCTCTTCAAGATTAGGAGAGTTTGTTACAAATTAAGTGGGAAACCGTCACCAAAATCACCCCAGAATGAGAGTTATTCGAACAGGACAATACCTGTGTGTTTGTTTCTCTGTCCTGGTCCACCCAGGCCGCAGGCGAGGTCAAGGATAGCAGGGTTCGGTACACGAATCGGGTTCTCAGTAGGTCCAGGTCCAAACACCAACAGGTAAGTCCAAACAGTCCAGCTCATACATGGTAAATCCAGCCGATATATATTGTCTCTTTCTCTATGGCTCACAGATCCTTCCGGCCCTTCCACTGTCTCTTCCTGGTTTGTCTTGACCCCTTATCTGTGGCTTGGCCCCACCTTCTAAGCGTTCCCCTTGCTCCTGGGTATTGTCGTTTTGGCTGGCGGCCATTTTGCAATATGTAGTTCTGATCGGGGTGGCCATTTTAGTGAGAGGGCAGAGCCCGTTTATTAGTTTTGCTCTCACATATCTGCCATTTATCACTCGACCCCCTTCTTTGCCACAATATGCTGGCTATTAGTTACCTACTATGCGATCTGTGTACAGGTGTTAGCTTTGGCAATGTAAAGCTCATCTTTAGAGAGGGCAGTGCCTGTACTTAAAGACTGGACTCTTATCCATTGTCAGATATTAGACATCTTGATTTTATACAGACAAACAAAGTAAGTCAGCAACTACATCTGATTTAATAGGATCCTAAAAACAAACAGGAAGTGGGAATGCTTACCTCTTTTAGCGAGATACAGCCTCAACTGTGCTCAGAGACTATGACACTAAGAGAAATGCTGTGTTACTCGAACAAGGAAATAGCTTACCGTAAATTAAGCCAAATAATAACGCAAAAATTCCACTCTAATTGGACCATGGAAATTGCCCTCTGATTTAGTTAAGGAAATACCTGCCTCACACCTCTGACTGGTCAAAGGTAATATAATATATGCCATTTAGCAAACACTTTTATCCAAAGCGTCTTAGTCTTGCATATGTTTTAGGTATGGGTGGCCCCTGGAATCAAACCCACAATCCTGGTGTTGCAAGCACCATGCTCTACCAACTGAGACAATTATTTTTAAATTGTCTGTTAAGTCAACACATATGCATCTCTATGGAAAACATAATTTAGGTGACACACACATTCAGTATTGGCGAAGGTGTTGAACTGACGGGATCAAATCTTGGTCGGTACCCCCTGAATTAACTACATTGGGTGTCAGAAGTGGGATAGCGCTGCTGAGAGGTCATAAAAATGATTTCCCATCAGTATGAGGACAAGGGACTTAAGCAGAGGGACTCACTTTCTAAAGGAAGAGGGTAGTGTAAGGACCATAGTACTCCTAACGACAATTACTCTTGATAACTATTGCATTCACATACATCTTTTTTTATATTTCATCTGAGTTGAAATGCTGTTTTCAGATTTTCCATATTTACAGTGCCTTGCGAAAGTATTCGGCCCCCTTGAACTTTGCGACCTTTTGCCACATTTCAGGCTTCAAACATAAAGATATAAAACTGTATTTTTTTGTGAAGAATCAACAACAAGTGGGACACAATCATGAAGTGGAACGACATTTATTGGATATTTCAAACTTTTTTAACAAATCAAAAACTGAAAAATTGGGCGTGCAAAATTATTCAGCCCCTATACTTTCAGTGCAGCAAACTCTCTCCAGAAGTTCAGTGAGGATCTCTGAATGATCCAATGTTGACCTAAATGACTAATGATGATAAATACAATCCACCTGTGTGTAATCAAGTCTCCGCATAAATGCACCTGCACTGTGATAGTCTCAGAGGTCTGTTAAAAGCGCAGAGAGCATCATGAAGAACAAGGAACACACCAGGCAGGTCCGAGATACTGTTGTGAAGAAGTTTAAAGCCGGATTTGGATACAAAAAGATTTCCCAAGCTTTAAACATCCCAAGGAGCACTGTGCAAGCGATAATATTGAAATGGAAGGAGTATCAGACCACTGCAAATCTACCAAGACCCTGCCGTCCCTCTAAACTTTCAGCTCATACAAGGAGAAGACTGATCAGAGATGCAGCCAAGAGGCCCATGATCACTCTGGATGAACTGCAGAGATCTAACACAAATCTGGCCTTTATGGAAGAGTGGCAAGAAGAAAGCCATTTCTTAAAGATATCCATAAAAAGTGTTGTTTAAAGTTTGCCACAAGCCACCTGGGAGACACACCAAACATGTGGAAGAAGGTGCTCTGGTCAGATGAAACCAAAATTGAACTTTTTGGCAACAATGGAAAATGTTATGTTTGGCGTAAAAGCAACACAGCTCATCACCCTGAACACACCATCCCCACTGTCAAACATGGTGGTGGCAGCATCATGGTTTGGGCCTGCTCTTCTTCAGCAGGGACAGGGAAGATGGTTAAAATTGATGGGAAGAAGGATGGAGCCAAATACAGGACCATTCTGGAAGAAAACCTGATGGAGTCTGCAAAAGACCTGAGACTGGGACGGAGATTTGTCTTCCAACAAGACAATGATCCAAAACATAAAGCAAAATCTACAATGGAATGGTTCAAAAATAAACATATCCAGGTGTTAGAATGGCCAAGTCAAAGTTCAGACCTGAATCCAATCGAGAATCTGTGGAAAGAACTGAAAACTGCTGTTCACAAATGCTCTCCATCCAACCTCACTGAGCTCGAGCTGTTTTGCAAGGAGGAATGAGAAAAAATTTCAGTCTCTCGATGTGCAAAACTGATAGAGACATACCCCAAGCGACTTACAGCTGTAATCGCAGCAAAAGGTGGCGCTACAAAGTATTAACTTAAGGGGGCTGAATAATTTTGCACGCCCAATTTTTCAGTTTTTGATTTGTAAAAAAAGTTTGAAATTTCTAATAAATGTCGTTACACTTCATGATTGTGTCCCACTTGTTGTTGATTCTTCACAAAAAAATACAGTTTTATATCTTTATGTTTGAAGCCTGAAATGTGGCAAAAGGTCGCAAAGTTCAAGGGGGCCGAATACTTTCGCAAGGCACTGTAAGTCATGCCTATAAATTACATTTACAAACTTTCAAGAAAAAAACATTTCATATTAAACTTTGTTAATGGGTTCAGATTTGTTTTTAATGTTTAATTGCATTGCGTGGATACATTGGTCAGAGCCAAGGAATATCAAAGTTTGACATGCAGCCAATTAATTGGCTTTTCTGTGCCAGATTACTTGATTCTTTGCACATGAAGCCATGATATTCCCTCACCCAAAAAGTTCAACAAAAATCAACACTTTATGGATTCACTGATATTTTTGCTTTTTGTCCCTCAAGTGGCAATCACAATTGCAGAACAAAATGTACACTGCGTTTAGATTGGATCCCAGCAACAGAGACTTCATTTCTTTTCATGCACTTGGATTTTAAGTATTTGGAAGATGTGCAAACTTCACACAGAAAGTAATGCTCTGTTCATAGTAAAAGCAGACACGGTATTGAGATTGGTTCTGGGACTAAAGAGGCTTTCACAATAGTTTGCTGACGCAAGGTTCAAAAGGTTGTTTGCAAGCATTGTTTTCCTTGACTGGATTGTTTCACACCTACACATTTCAAACAAACTAGGATGTGTTTGTATAAGCTCAGATGAACAGGGATGTAGTGGTAAAGAATGAACGTGAGCGCTGAACGCTGGTTGTGGTGACGGGCAGTGAGTATTTTATTTTATTTGATCATTAAAAAGTTGAAGACCAGATACTTAAAACCATTGAGGACAAAACATAATAAAGCCTGAGAGCTTATTTCCATTGTGTTCCTCTAGGATAGGCAACGCACACACTATTGCTAAGAACGCCAACGTTGCATAATAAATTTGTAAATGCTTTTCACAAAATACAAAAGTGTTTGAGCGTTTAGCCTCCATCACATCACTGCAGGTGCATCTTCATGGTGTTCTGTTTCAGTGTAAATGAAAACATTTCAAAAGAAGCAGCTCTACTTCTGAGTGACTTCAGAAAAAGGTATGCCGCTGTCTTTACAATAGACATGGCAGCAATATTGATTAATCTACACAGAAACCTACAACGCAAGAGCAAAAAGAACAATATACAATTTCACTTTGTAATAA
Source organism: Oncorhynchus tshawytscha (assembly GCF_018296145.1). NCBI lineage: Eukaryota > Metazoa > Chordata > Actinopteri > Salmoniformes > Salmonidae > Oncorhynchus > Oncorhynchus tshawytscha. The sequence continues at coordinate 21,970,075 of NC_056445.1, forward strand.
CAGACAATGACAATTTGAGTGAAGACACAGTTGTAATGTTTCATTTCAAGTTATTCACACAAGTGATCAGTGTACAAAGTTAATATACTTTGTAATTGATTAACATATGCCCTTGTCCACTCCCTTGGAATTTGGGTTGATCACTTTCACACCTGCGGGAACCCCAAGAGTACCGAACTGGTATCGATCTGTGACCCCTCAGATATAGGCAAACTCGGGAGGTTTTAGTACAAATTCAGTTACATTGAAACATTGATCAAAAAAATCCCCACCAATTGAACCAGCTGTGCAAGCCACCAAAGAGTTTGCTGATCTTATTTCTCTTGCTGAAACTTAAACAGAGAGCTGTAGAAGTTCCTCAGAAGCACATAAATCTGTTTCATTGGTAGCGGAGCACATGAAAATAGTCCCTGGATGGAGTTTGTCTAACCATAAACTACAGAGTTAAGGACTGATGGAGTTGGGGGTCAATTCCATTTCAATTCTGGAAGTGAATTGAAATCCCAATTCAGGAATTGGTAGAAATCCTCTGAAAATGCTTAAATAAATAAATGAAGTAATGTAGTTAGGAATAAATAGCATTTTTCAAATCTTGAATTGGAATCTAAATTCTTCTCCTGAATTCATGGCATTTGAATCTCTGCTAGTGAGACCAGTGCATGTTGTCAAAGTCTACTGCGTTCCCCAGGTTGGCATCAGTCTGCAGCAGGCTCATGATGACGGCCATGGCAGCCTCGTCGTTGCTCAGGGAGCTCTCTCCTGGGGGAGAATGGGCTGTCATCAAAATCAACCAATACACAAAGTTATGTTAGTCATACAGTTGAAGATGTAGGTTTACATACACCTTAGCCAAATAAGCCAAATGGCGCCGGAGGAGATGGCCGCCGTTTTACGGTCTCCTAACCAATTGTGCTATTATGTGGGATTTTTTCGCGATATTTGTAAATGATTTTGTACGTAATGTTTCTGCAACCGTATCTTACAGAAGAAAAGAGCTTCTGGATATCAGGACAGCGATCACTCACCTCAGATTAGACAAAGATTTCTTCAACAACAAGCGGGACTCACACGATATTCTCCAAACACCCCACAGGGCAGACATCCCAATTATTTGCAAAAGGAAAAGACGTAGAGGACGAAGAGCCGGATGCCTCGTCTGGACCCGCAGAAGACAACTAGGAAAGCTGCCGTTACCGTCAATATTATTCGCCAATGTGCAATCATTGGACAATAAACTAGACAAGGTACGATCATGAATATCCTACCAACGGGACATCAAAAACTGTAATATCCTATGCTTCACGGAATCGTGCCTGAATGACGACATGTATATTCAGCTAGCGGGATACACGCTGCACCGGCAGGATAGAACAGCACACTCCGGTAAGACGAGGGGGGATCTGAGCATATTTGTAAACAACAGCTGGTGCAATAAATCTAAGGAAGTCTCTAGATTTTGCTTGCCTGAAGTAGAGTATATTGTGATAAACTGCAGGCCACACTACTTGCCTAGTGAGTTCTCAGCTATACTTTTCGTGGCTGTTTATTTACCACCACAGACAGATGCTGGCACTAAGACCACACTCAGTCAGCTCTATAAGGAAATAAGCCATCAGGAAACCACTCACCCAGAGGAAGCAATCCTGGTTGCCGGAGACTTTAATGCAGGGAAACTTAAATCAGTTCTACCAAATCTCTATCAACATGTTAAATGTGCAACCAGAGGGAAAACAAATTCTAGATCACCTGTACTCCACACACAGAGACGCGTACAAAGCTCTCCCTCGCCTTCCATTTGGTAAATCCAACCACAACTCTATCATCCTGATTCCTGCTTACAAGCTAAAATTAAAAGCAGGAAGCACCAGCAGGAAGCACGGTCTATAAAAAAATGGTCAGATGAAGCAGATGCTAAACTACAGGACTGCTTTGCTATCACAGACTGGAACATGTTCCGGGATTCTTCCGATGACATTGAGGAATACACCACATCAGTCACTGGATTTATCAAAAAGTGCATTGAGGACGTCGTGCCCACAGTGACTGTACATACATACCCCAACCAGAAGCCATGGATTACAGGGAACATTCGTACTGAGCTAAAGGGTAGAGCTGCCGCTTTCAAGGTGCGGGACTCTAACCCAGAAGCTTACAAGAAATCCTGTTATGCTCTGCGCCGAACCATCAAACAGGCAAAGCATCAATACAGGGCTAAGATTGAATCATACTACACCAGCTCCGACGCTCGTCGGATGTGGCAGGGCTTGCAAACTATTACAGACTACAAAGGGAAGCACAGCCGCAAGCTGCCCAGTGACACGAGCCTACCAGACGAGCAAAATCACTTGTATGCTCGCTTCGAGGCAAGCAACACGGAGGCATACATGAGAGCATCAGCTGTTCCGGACGACTGTGTGATCACGCTCTCCGTAGCCGACGTGAGTAAGACCTTTAAACAGGTCAACATACACAAGGTTGCGAGGCTAGATGGATTACCAGGACATGTGCTCTGGGCATGTGCTGACCAACTGGCAGGTGTCTTCACTGTCATTTTCAACATGTCCCTGATTGAGTCTGTAATACCAACATGCTTCAAACAGACCACCATAGTCCCTGTGCCCAAGAACACAAAGGCAACCTGCCTAAATGACTACAGACCCGTAGCACTCACGTCCGTAGCCATGAAGTGTTTTGAAAGGCTGGTAATGGCTCACATCAACACCATTATCCCAGAAACCCTAGACCCACTCCAATTTGCATACCGCGCAAACAGATCCACAGATGATGCAATCTCTATTGCACTCCACAATGCCCTTTCCCACCTGGACAAAGGAACACCTATGTGAGAATGCTGCCCGTTGACTACAGCTCAGTGTTCAACACCATAGTGCCCTCAAAGCTCATCACCAAGCTAAGGAACCTGTGACTAAACACCTCCCTCTGCAACTGGATCCTGGACTTCTTGACAGGCCGTCCCCCAGGTGGTGAGGGTAGGTAGCAACACATCTCAACATTGGAGCTCCCCAGGGGTGCGTGCTCAGTCCCCTCCTGTACTCCCTGTTCACCCACGACTGCATGGCGAGGCACAACTCCAATACCATCATTAAGTTTGCTGACGACACAACAGTGATCACCGACAACGACGATAAAGCCTATAGGGAGGAGGTCAGAGACCTGGCCGGGTGGTGCCAGAATAACAACCTATCCCTCAATGTAACCAAGACTAAGGAGATGATTGTGGATTACAGGAAAAGGAACACCGAGCACATGCCCATTCTCATCGACGGGGCTGTAGTGGAGCAGGGTGAGAGCTTCAAATTCCTTGGTGTCCACATCAACAACAAACTAGATTGGTCCAAACACACCAAGACAGTCGTGAAGAGGGCACGACAAAGCCTATTCCCCCTCAGGAAACTAAAAAGATTTGGCATGGGTCCAGAGATCCTCAAAAGGTTCTACAGCTGCAACATCGAGAGCATCCTGACCGGTTGCGTCACTGCCTGGTACGGCAATTGCTCGGCCTCCGACTGCAAGGCACTTCAGAGGGTAGTGTGTACGGCCCAGTACATCACTGGGTTAAAGCTGCCTGCCATCCAGGACCTCTACACCAGGCGGTGTCAGAGGAAGGCCCTAAAAACTGTCAAAGACCCCAGCCACCCCAGTCATAGACTGTTCTCTCTACTACCGCATGGCAAGCGGTACCGGAGTGCCAAGTGTAGGAAAAAAGGCATCTCAACGGTTCTTACCGCCAAGCCATAAGACTCCTGAACAGGTAACCAAATGGTTACCCGGACTATTTGCATTGTGTAACCCCCCACCCCCTATTTTACGCTGCTGCTACTCTCTGTTTATCTTATATGCATAGTCACTTTAACTACACATTCATGTACATACTACCTAAATTGGCCCGACCAACCAGTGCTCCCGCACATTGGCTAACCGGGCTATCTGCATTGTCTCCCACCCACCACCTGCCAACCCCTCTTTTTATGCTTCTGCTACTCTCTGTTCATCATATATGCATTGTCACTTTAACGATACCTACATGTACATACTACCTCAATAAGCCTGACTAACAGGTGTCTGTATATAGCCTTGCTACTCTTTTTTCAAATGTCTTTTTACTATTGTTTTATTTCTTTACTTACCTACACACACTCACCTTTTTTTCTGCACCATTGGTTAGAGCCTGTAAGTAAGCATTTCACCTGTTGTATTCGGTGCATGTGACAAATAAACTTTGATTTGACTTGATTTTAATATATTTAAACTCAGTTTTTCACAATTCCTGACATTTAATCCTCGTAAATATTCCCTGTTTTAGGTCAGTTAGGATAACAACTTCATTTTAAGAATGTGAAACGTCAGTATAATAGAAGAGAGAATGATTTATTTCAGCTTTTATTTCTTTCATCACATTCCCAGTGTGTCAGAAGTTTGCATACACTCAATTAGTATTTGGTAGCATTGCCATTAAATTGATTAACTTTGGTCAAACGTTTCAGGTAGCCTACCACAAGCTTCCCACAATAAGTTGGGTGAATTTTGGCCCATTCCGATTGACAGAGCTGGTGGAACTGAGTCAGGTTTGTTGGCCTCCTTGCTTACACATGCTTTTTCAGTTCTGCCCACACATTTTCTATAGGATTGAGGTCAGGGCTTTGTGATGGCCACTCCAAGACCTTGACTTTGTTGTCCTTAAGCCATTTTGCCACAACTTTGGAAGTATGCTTGGGGTCATTGTCCATTTGGAAAACCCATTTGCAACCAAGCTTTAACTTCCAGACTGATATCTTGAGTTGTTGCTTCAATATATCCACATAATTTTCCTCCCTCAGGATGCCCTCTATTTTATGAAGTGCACCAGTCCCTCCTGCAGCAAAGCACCCCCACAACATGATGCTGCCACCCCGTGTTTCACAGTTGGGGTGGTGTTCTTCGGCTTGCAAGCCTCCCCCTTTTTCCTCCAAACATAACGACAGTCATTATGGCCAAACAGTTATATTTTTGTTTCATCAGACCAGAGAACATTTCTCCAAAAAGTATGATCTTTGTCCCTGTGTGCAGTTGCAAACCGTAGAATGGCTTTTTTATGGCAGTTTTGGAGCAGTGGATTCTTCCTTGCTGAGCGGCCTTTCAGGTTATGTCGATATAGGACTCGTTTTACTGTGGATATAGATTATTTCCTCCAGCATCTTCACAAGGTCTTTTGCTGATGTTCTGGGATTGATTTGCACTTTTCGTACCAAAGTACATTCATCTCTAGGAGACAGAACGTGTCTCCTTCCTGAGCGGTATGGCGGCTGCGTGGTCCCATGGTGTTTATACTTGCGTACTATTGTTTGTGCAGATGAACGTGGTTCCTTCAGGCCTTAGGAAATTGCTCCCAAGGATGAACCAGACTTGTGGAGGTCCATCATTTTTTTCGGAGGTCTTGGCTGATTTCTTTAGATTTTCCCATGATGTCAAGCAAAGAGGCACTGAGTTTGAAGATAGGCCTTGAAATACATCCACAGGTACACCTCCAATTGACTCAAATTATGTCAATTAGCATATAAGAAGTTTCTAAAGCCATCATTTTCTGGAATTTTCCAAGCTGTTTAAAGGCACAGTCAACTTGGTGTATGTAAACTTCTGACCCACTTTAATTGTGATCCAGTGAATTATAAGTGAAATAATCTGTCTGTAAACAATTGTTGGAAAAATGACTTGTGTCATGCAATCGGAGGGCCTGTTGTCTGGACCTCTGGCAGTCTCTATGGGAGTGCCATAGGGTTCAATTCTAGCGCCGACTCTTTTCTCTGTATTCATCAATGATGTCTCTCTTGCTGCTGGTGATTCGCTGATCCACCTCTATGCAGACGACACCATTCTGTATACTTCTGGCCCTTCTTTGGACACTGTGTTAACAAACCTCCAGATGAGCTTCAATGCCATACAACACTCCTTCCATGGACTCCAACTGCTCTAAAATGCAAGCAAAACTACATGTATGCTCTTCAACCGATCACTGATCAATGTTAGACTGTAAAACTCTCCTTCCAGACTCACATTAAGCATCTCCAATCCAAAATTAACTCTAGAATCAGCTTTCTATTTCGTAACAAAGCATCCTTCACTCATGCTACCAAACATACCCTCGTAAAACTGACTATCCTACATATCTTTGACTTCTGCGATGTCATTTACAAAATAGCCTCCAGCACTCTACTCAGCAAATTGGATGTAGTCTATCACAGTGCCATCCGTTTTGTCACCAAAGCACCATATACTACCCACCACTGCGACATGTATGTTCTCGTTGGCTGGCCCTCACTTCATATTCGTCGCCAAACCGACTGGCTCCAGGTCATCTATACGTTTTTGCTAGGTAAAGCCCGCCTTATCTCAGCTCACTGGTCACCATAGCAGCACCCACCCGTAGCATGCGCTCCAGCAAGTATTTTTCACTGGTCCTCCACAAAGCCAACTCCTCCTTTGGCCGCCTCTCCTTCCAGTTCTCTGCTGCCAATGACTGGAATGAATTGCAAAAATCACTGAAGCTAGAGTCTATATCTTCCTCACTAACTTTAAGCATCAGCTGTCAGAGCATCTTACCGATCACTGCACCTGTACACAGCCCATCTGTAAATAGCCCACCCAACTACCTCATCCCCATATTGTTATTCATTTTTTTGCTCCTTTGCACCCCAGGATCTCTACTTGCACATTCATATTCTGCACTATCACTCCAGTGTTTAATTGCTAAATTGTAATTATTTCACCACTATGTCCTATTTATTGCCTTACCTCCCTAGTATTACTACATTTGCACACACTGTATATAGATTTTTCTATTGTGTTATTGACTGTACATTTGTTTATCCCGTGTGTAACTCTGTGTTGTTTGTGTTGCACTTCTTTGCTTTATCTTGGCCAGGTCGCAGTTGTAAATGAGAACTTGTTCTCAACTGGCCTACCTGGTTAAATAAAGGCGAAATAAATGTTTTTAATAAAAAATGACTTTGTATAGGATTTTGAATGGTAACAACCTGTGTCCATATGTGTGTTGCTGCCAGCGTATGTGGCCCCCTTTGAAGCAGACTCTGATCCAGACTTGCTCACTGTATCAGAGTCAGTCACCTCCTCATTTGGCATCTGCAAGAGGACAAGTGGGTACATAATAATACAGAACATCTTTGCTCTATAGATTTTTTGATACAAAGTTCCATTCACAAAACAATTCAAGCGCACCTATTAAGACGGGTAATATTTACCCTGGTTATTGATAAGTTAAAGTACATCAAAATATTACAATCAGTTTAAAAGTTTGTAGTCTACGCAAGGCATATGTTCATAGGGAGTATCTAATGGGTTATGGTTGTGACCTGCATGTAAAAAACACCATACTCTCTCCCTTTATGCTGTAATGAAAATAGTTGTTTTTTTGTCAACATGCAACTACTGCCTAGGGCCCTAAAGACAATGTAGGATGAGAAGGGACATTAGGTATTGCGACTCACGTTGGCATGAGAAGAGACCATTGGAGACCTGTCCTGAGATGGACAGAAGGGACTGGAGGTTCCACTCGATGGAGAACAATTGACCCTGCACAGACACAGAGACATTGTCTATGCAACAGAGACATTTTGGCGGTGGAAGAAAGCAGAACAAATGTAACAAAATGTTCAGGAGCCAATAAAACAAAAAACGATGTAAGCTGACTGTACAAGTACCAGAAAGCTCTGTAAAAACAATGCTATTGAAAACAATTTTATTTTATTTATTTATTTATTTCACCTTTATTTAACCAGGTAGGCTAGTTGAGAACAAGTTCTCATTTGCAACTGCGACCTGGCCAAGATAAAGCATAGCAGTTCGACACATACAACAACACAGAGTTACACATGGAATGAACGAAACATACAGTCAATAATAGAGTAGAAAAAAGAAAACAAAGTCTATATACAGTGAGTGCAAAAAAGGTCAAATAAGGGAGTTAAGGCAATAAATAGGCCATGGTGGTGAAGTAATTACAATATGGCAATTAAACACTGGAATGGTAGATGTGCAAAAGATGGATGTGCAAGTAGAGATACTGTGGTGCAAAAGGAGCAAAATAAATAAATACAGTATGGGAATGAGGTAGTTAGATGGGCTGTATACAGATGGGCTATGTACAGGTGCAGTGATCTGTGAGCTGCTCTGACAGCTGGTTCTTAAAGTTAGTGAGGGAGATGGGAATCTCCAGCTTCAGTGATTTTTGCAGTTCGTTCCAGTCAGTGGCAGCAGAGAACTAGAAGGAAAGGCGACCAAAGGAGGAATTGGCTTTGGGGGTGACCAGTGAGATATACCTGCTGGAACGTGTGCTACGAGTGGGTGCTGCTATGGTGACCAGCGAGCTGAGATAGGGCAGGGCATTACCTAGCAGAGACTTGTAGATAACCTGTAGCCAGTGGGTTTGGCGACGAGTATGAAGCGAGGGCCAGCCAACGAGAGTGTACAAGTCACTGTGGTGGGTAGTATATGGGGCTTTGGTGACAAATGATGGCACTGTGATAGACTACATCCAGTTTGCTGAGTAGAGTGTTGGAGGCTATTTTGTAAATGACTGCTGAAGTCAAGGATATGTAGGATAGTCAGTTTTACGAGGGTATGTTTGGCAGCATGAGTGAAGGAGGCTTTGTTGCAAAATAGGAAGCCAATTCTAGATTTAATTTTGGATTGGAGATGCTTAATGTGAGTCTGGAAGGATAGTTTACAGTCTAGCTAGACACCTAGGTATTTGTAGTTATCCACCGATTCTAAGTCAGAGCCGTCCAGAGTAGTGATGCTGGATGGGCGGGCAGGTGCGGGCAATGATCGGTTGAATAGCATGCATTTAGTTTTATTTGCGTTTAAGAGCAGTTGGAGGCGACGGAAGGAGAGTTGTATGGCATTGAAGCTCGTCTGGAGGTTAGTTAACACAGTGTCCAAAGAAGGGCCAGAAGTATACAGAATGGTGTCATCTGCCTAGAGGTGGATTAGAGAATCGCCAGCAGCAAGAGCGACATCATTGATGTATACATAGAAGAGAGTCGGCCCGAGAATTGAACCCTGTGGCACCCCCATAGAGACTGCAAGAGGTCCGGACAACAGGCCCTCCGATTTGACACACTGAGCTCTATCAGAGTAGTAGTTGGTGAACCAGGCGAGGCAATCATTTGAGAAACCAAGGCTGTTTAGTCTGTCGATAAGAATGTGGTGACTGACAGAGTCGAAAGCCTTGGCCAGGTCGATGAATACAGCTGCACAGTAATGTCTCTTATCGATGGCGGTTATGATATCATTAAAGGACCTTGAGCGTGGCTGAGGTGCACCCATGACCAGCTCGGAAACCACATTGCATAGCGAAGAAGGTACGATGTGATTCAAAATGGTCAGTAATCTGTTTGTTAACTTGGCTTTCGAAGACCTTAGAGATGCAGGGTAGGATAGATATAGATCTGTAGCAGTTTGGGTCTAGAGTGTCTCCCCCTTTGAAGAGGGGGATGACCGCGGCAGCTTTCCAATCTTTGGGAATCTCAGACGATACAAAAGAGAGGTCGAACAGGCTAGTAATAGGGGTTGCAACAATTTCGGCAGATAATTTAAGAAAGAGAGGGTCCAGATTGTCTAGCCCGGCTGATTTGTAGGGGTTCAGATTTTGCAGCTGTTTCAGAACATCAGCTATCTGGATATGGGTGAAGGAGAAATGGTGGGGACTTGGGCGGGTTGCTGTGGAGGGTGCCGGGCAGTTGACCGGGGTAGGGGTAGGGGTAGCCAGGTGGAAAGCATGGCCAGCTGTAGAGAAATGCTTATTGAAATTCTCAATCATAGTGGATTTGTCGGTTGTAACAGTGTTTCCTAGCCTCAGAGCAGTGGGTAGCTGGGATGAGGTGCTCTTATTCTCCATGGACTTTACTGTGTCCCAGAACTTTTTTGAGTTTGTACTGCAGGATGCAAATTTCTGTTTAAAACAGTTAGCCTTAGCTTTCCTAACTGCCTGTGTATATTGGTTCCTAACTTCCCTGAAAAGTTGCATATCACAGGGGCTATTCGATGCTAATGCAGAACGCCACAGGATGTTTTTGTGCTGGTCAAGGGCAGACAGGTCTGGAGTGAACCAAGGGCTATATCTATTCCTGGTTCTACATTTTTTGAATGGGGCATGCCTATTTAAGATGGTGAGGAAGGCACTTTTAAAGAATAACCAGGCATCCTCTACTGTCGGGATGAGGTCAATGTCCTTCCAGGATACCCCGGCCAGGTCGATTAGAAAGGCTTGCTCGCAGAAGTGTTTTAGGGAGCGTTTGACAGTGATGAGGGGTTGTCGTTTGCTCGCAGACCCATTACGGATGCAGGCAATGAGGCAGTGATCGCTGAGATCTTGGTTGAAAACAGCAGAGGTGTATTTGGAGGGTGAGTTAGTTAGGATGATATTATGAGTGTGCCCGTGTTTACGGATTTGGGGTTATATCTGGTAGGTTCATTGATAAATTGTGTGAGATTGAGGGCATCAAGCTTAGATTGTAGGATGGCCGGGGTGTTAAGCATGTCACAGTTTAGGTCACCTAGCAGCACAAGCTCAGAAGATAGATGGGGGGCATTCAAATCACATATGGTGTCGAGGCCACAGCTGGGGGCAGAGGGTGGTCTATAGCAAGCGGCAACGGTGAGAGACTTGTTTCTGGAAAGGTTCATTTTTAGAAGTAGAAGCTCAAATTGTTTGAGTACAGACCTGGATAGTAAGACAGAACTCTGCAGGTTATCTTTGCAGTAAATTGCAACACCGCCCACTTTGGCAGTTCTATCTTGTCGGAAAATGTTATAGTTAGGAATGGAAATTTCAAGGTTTTTGGTGGTCTTCCTAAGCCAGCATTCAGACACGGCTAGGACATCCGGATTGGTGGAGTGTGCTAGGGCAGTGAATAAAACAAACTTGGGGAGGAGGCTTCTAATGTTAACATGCTTGAAACCAAGGCTTTTACGGTTGCAGAAGTCAACAAATGAGAGAGCCTGGGGGATGGGAGTGGAGTTAGACACTGCAGGGCCTGGATTAACCTCTACATCACCGGAGGAACAGAGGAGTAGTAGAATAAGGGTACGGCTAAAGGCTAACAGAACTGGACGCCTAGTACATTCAGAACAGAGAGTAAAAGGAGAAGATTTGGGCAAGGTAGAATATATTCAAGGCATAATGTACAGATAAAGGTATAGTAGGATGTGAATACAGTGGTGGTAAACCTGTGCATATAGTGGTAATGAAAGAGATATTGTCTCTAGAAATAGCATTTAAACCAGGTGATGTCACTGCGTGTGTGGTGGGTGGAACTAAATTGTTAGCCGAGGCGTGTTGAGCAGTGCTAGAGGCTCTACAGTGAAATAAAACAATAGTTACAAACCAGAACAGCAATCGACACGGCATGGTGACGTTAGGGAAAGGCATGCGTAGCCAGGTGATCATACAAGTCCAGTGCGTGGCTTCAAGCAGCTAGCGGCACGGGGCTAGCAGGCTAACAGAAAGGCCTTAGAGGGATGACGCGACGGAGGGAAGTCTGTTGTGCCCCCCTCGTGCAGTTACATCAGCGGACGGATCAGCAGGGCCGTGTGGTAAACCAGGCCAATTGGCAAAATATGTATAGTGGCTGAAGAAATATGTCCGAAGGGCCTCTTAAGTCAGCAGTCCAATGTGCTTAAGATAGCTAGCAGGCCGCAGATTAGCGGCTGTGCGTTCAGGGGTCGTTAGCTGCTATAATTCCAGGTGGGAAAAAAATATTTAAAATCATAATAAAAATGTTTAAAAAAAATTAAAAATAGGTTCAGAGCTTGCGGTAGGAATCCGGAGATATCGAGATGAATAAGTCCGACTAGCTCTGGTTTGAGTAACGCTGTACAGACTGGCGAGAGTTGTCCGGGATAAAGGTAGCTGATGACCGCTAGCCCATCAAATGTATTCGATGTGCCTCGTAAGCCAACAGTCCGTTGTGTTCTAGACAGCTAGCCTTCAGGGGATGTTAGCTGCGAAGGTCGGAAGGTGAGAAGCTTCAGAGCTTGCGATAGGAATCCGGGGACATGGAGAGAAAAAAATAGGTCCGGTATGCTCTGGTTGAATCGCGTTGTACAAAGGTCCGTCAGCTGGCTAGTTAGCTGGCTAGTTTATGTTGGAGAGATTCCAGTAAGAGGCAAAGAAAAATACGTTAGAGAAAAAGCAGGTCCACACCACATTGAGTGAGGCGGGTTGCAGGAGAGTATTTTGAAGTAAGGGTTTTGAAAAATATAAAAAGATATGCGAAGAAAAATATATATACATGGGACACGACAAGACGAAGGACAACTACGTCTGACTGCTACGCCATCTTGGATTACAATGCCATAATACATGCAACAAACCTGTTGGAGTCCAAGAGCTCATTTGCTATCTGGGTCCCTATGCTGCCAGCGTAGATCATAGTGGCCATGCCACTGGAGATGCCAGGGATAAGGATAGTACGTTTTCTCTCTTCTGTAACAGAGGGAGGGGTCAGGACAGTGAGCTGAGGTCGGTCAAAAACACCCAAACTATATCCAGAATGACCAGGACGAATATTCCTTTCCTTACCGTCCAACATCTTGGAGCTGCTCGGCTGTTCAGTTTCTGTGTGACCAGGTCCCCTGTGTGTGGAGAGGGAACAGACGACAAATCATTGTACATCCCTTGTAAGATGTCATTAGTACAACGCTGAGGACTCTCGAACAGCAGCTACATTTTGGGTCCAAAATGGGACAATTTTGACTGAAATTGTGTCTTGATTCGAAGCAGATAATTAAATTAAATGTATTTTTACTGAATATCATTATAGATTATTCAACCCACAATCTATTTTTTTTGTTATTGAATTTTACCCCTTTTTCTCCTCAATTTCATGGTGTCCAATTGTTTTAGTAGCTACTATCTTGTCTCATAGCTACAACTCCTGTCCTCCAATACACAACCCAACCAAGCCGCACTGCTTCTTAACACAGCGCGCATCCAACCCGGAAGCCAGCCGCACCAATGTGTCGGAGGAAACACCGTGCACCTGGCAACCTTGGCTAGTGCGCACTGCGCCCGGCTCGCCACAGGAGTCGCTGGTGCGCGATGAGACAAGGATATCCCTACCGGCCAAACCCTCCCTAACCCGGACGACGCTAGGCCAATTGTGCGTCGCCCCACGGACCTCCCGGTCGCGGCCGGTTACGACAGAGCCTGGGCGCGAACCCAGAGTCCCTGGTGGCACAGCAACCACTGCGCCACCCGGGAGGCCAACCCACAATCTAGACCTAATGTGAAAAGGCACTTACAAAACTCGGTTTGTTGACACAATAAACTCCACTTCTTTGGTCCAAGGGTTTATAAAACTAAACCACTGACTTTGAAGCATGACGAAGGAGCCAAGTTTTGTTTTGAACTTGTAGCAGCTGGTCTCAATCTTCTCTTTACTGCGGAGAACTGTTGAGACACAAAACAGCACCTCTATTACTGAAATGTGCTTGAGTCACCCCCCACCCCCAATAAAAAAACAAGTAATGCACAGGGTATTATGGTGTAATTACCATTTTACCATGCGACAAAGGTAAGAACCTGGTCATTTTCTGTAACCCGAAATAAAATTCATATCTGTTTGAGCACCCTGCACATCTGGAGAACATATGGTTCTCACCCATACGTAGATACGAAAGACAACCAAACTATTCTCCATTACCTTTCCTATGTGTCTCTGCGAGGTGTTGCAGGTCGTCCTGGTGGAAGTACTCATAACAAGACGTCCCCAGTAGTTCCTGTGGCAAGTAGCCCAGAACAGTAGTGGCTCTGAAGGACAGAAACAAGGATGCTGTTATTCTTTCTAAACCTTCTACAGTCCCAGGTTGATATCTTTTGTCCACTTACCAGCTCTAACTATGTACATCATTTCAGAAAGGCACAATAAATGCTAACTATAACCATCAATGTACATGATGCAGACTTTCTGTTTCTATGGAAAAGAGTAAATGGAATGATTGTCAAACATTCGACCACGTTAAAGTGAGCTTGGTTCTTGGTCTCTGAATTGGGATCAAATGCCAAAGTAGAAAGGATTTCACTCAAAAGTAACACAAATAAAATCACTTACAGATAATATGAATTATACTGTAAACATACAGTTGAAGTCGGAAGTTACCATACACTTGGGTTGGAGTCATTAAAACTTGTTTTTCAACCACTCCACACATTCCTTGTTAACAAACTATACTTTTGGCAAGTCGGTTAGGACATCTACTTTGTGCATGACAATTCATTTTTCCAACAATTGTTTACAGACAGATTATTTCACTTGTAATTCACTGTATCACAATTCCAGTGGGTCAGAAGTTTACATACACTAAGTTGACTGTGACTTTAAACAGCTTGGAAAATTCCAGAAAATTATGTTGTGGCTTTAGAAGCTTCCGATAGGCTAATTGACATCATTTGAGTCAATTGGAGGTGTACCTGTGGATGTATTTCAAGGCCTACCTTCAAACTCAGTGCCACTTTGCTTGACATCATGGGAAAATCAAAACAAATCAGCCAAAACCTTAGAAAAAAAATTGTAGACCTCCACAAGTCTGGTTCATCCTTAGGAGAAATTCCCAAACGCCTGAAGGTAACACGTTCATCTGTACAAACAATAGTACGCAAGTATAAACACCATGAGACCACACAGCCATCATACCGCTCAGGAAGGAGACGCATTCTGTCTCCTAGAGATGAATGTAGTTTGGTACGAAAAGTGCAAATCAATCCCAGAACAGCAGCAAAGGACCTTGTGAAGATGCTAGAAGAAACAGGTACAAAAGTGACTATATCCACAGTAAAACGAGTCCTATATCGACATAACCTGAAAGGCTGCTCAGCAAGGAAGAAGCCACTGCTCCAAAACCACCATAAAAAAGCAAGATTACGGGTTGCAACTGCACATGGGGACAGAGATCATACTTTTTGGAGAAATGTCCTCTGGTCTGATGAAACAAAAATAGAACTGCTTGGCCATAATGACCATCGTTATGTTTGGAGGAAAAGGGGGAGGCTTGCAAGCCGAAGAACACCATCCCAACCGTGAATCACGGGGGTGGCAGCATCATGTTGTGGGGGTGCTTTGCTGCAGGAGGGACTGGTGCTCGTGGAAATATTGAAGCAACATCTCAAGACATCAGTCAGGAAGTTAAGCTTGGTCGCAAATGGGTCTTCCAAATGGACAATGGCCACAAGCATACTTCCAAAGTTGTGGAAAAATGGCTTAGAGACAACAAAGTCAAGGTCTTGGAGTGGCCATCACAAAGCCCTGACCTCAATCCCATAGAACATTTGTGGGCAGAACTGAAAAGGCGTGTGCGAGCAAGGAAGCCTACAAACCTGACTCAGTTACACTTGCTCTGTCAGGAGGAATGGGCCAAAATTCACCCAACTTATTGTGTGAAGCTTGTGGAAGGCCACCTGAAACGTTTGACCCAAGCTAACCAATTTAAAAGGCAATGCTACCAAATACTAATTGAGTGTATGTAAACTTCTGACCCACTGAGAATGTGATGAAATAAATAAAAGGTGAAATAAATCATTCTCTACTATTATTCTGACATTTCACATTCTTAAAATAAAGTGGTGATCCTAACTGACCTGTCACGCCCTGACCTTAGAGATCCTTTATTCTCTATTTTGGGTTAGGTTGGGGTGTGACTAGGGTGGGCATTCTAGTTTTGTTATTTCTATGTTGGCCTGGTATGGTTCCCAGTCAGAGGCAGCTGTCTATTGTTGTCTCTGATTGGGGATCATATTTAGGCAGCCTTTTCCCACCTGTTTGTTGTGGGATCTTGTTTTTGTATTGTTGCCTTGAGCACGACAAAGTTGTACATTAGTTTCTTTTTTCTTTTTTGTGCCGGTTCTCATAATAAAAGATGATGAACCCAAACCACGCTGCATTTTGGTCCGATGTTTACAACGACGTTCGAGACAGAAGATCCCACCACCCACGGACCAAGCAGCGTGCCCAGGAGGAGCAGGGATCCTGGCCTGGGAGGAAAGCCAGGAGTGGAGGACATCCTGGACTTGGGACGAAATAATGGCAGGAGACAAAAGCCTGCCATGGAAGCAGGCGGAAGCATCGAAGGAGGGACAGCGACGACACTGGGGTACGTGGCCACGACGTAGGCCCAAGCAGCAGCCTCCAAACATTTTTTAGGGTGGGGTACATGGGGTGGTCGTCGACGCTGAGGGGTGAGTCAGAGACCATGGAGGAAGCGATGGAGAGATTGAGAGAAAATTAACGGAGGGGTGAGATAGAGACCTTCGAGGAGTGGTTGGCGAAATGTGAAGAGAATGAAGCGGAAGAGCTGTTGGTTTGGCTGGAGAGGCAAGACAGTCGCCCTGAGGAGCATATTAGCCGTGCAACCTGTGTCAGCTCCCCGTATTTGTCCTGAGGAGCATGTCATCTGTCCGGTACCATCTGTGCCGGCTCCACACACCAGGTCTCCAGGTCGCCTCCACAGCCCAGTACGTCCTGTGCCAGCTCTCCACACTTGCTTTGAGGAGCGTGTTATCGTTCCGGTACAATGTGTGCCGGTTCTATGCACTGTGTCTCCAGTGCGCCTCCACAGCCCGGTACGTCCTGTGCCAGCTCCCCGCACTTGCCGTGCTAAGGTTGTCATCTGTCCAGGACACGTTGTGCCAGCTCTACGTTCCAGACCTCTAGTGCGCCTTCACAGCCCAGTACGTCCTGTGCTGGCTCCACACTCTAGGCCTCCTGTGCGTCTCCCAAGGCCGGTACTTCCTGTGCCGGTACCACGCACCCGGCCTCCAGTGCGTCTCCCCAGCCTGGTACGCCCTGCGCCAGCTCCATGCTCCAGACCTCCTGCGCGTCTCCCCAGCCTGGTACGCCATGTCAGCTCCACGCAACAGGCCTCCAGCGACGGTCTGCAGTCCAGAGCCTCCAGTGACGGTCTGAAGTCCGGAGCCTCCAGTGACGGATCCATGGCCCGGGGCCTCCAGTGATGATCCATGGCCCGGAGCCTCCAGTGATGATCCATGGCCCGGAGCCTCCAGTGATGATCCATGGCCCGGAGCCTCCAGTGATGATCCATGGCCCGGGGCCTCCAGTGATGATCCATAGCCCGGGGCCTCCAGTGATGATCCATGGCCCGGAGCCTCCAGTGATGATCCATGGCCCGGAGCCTCCAGTGATGATCCATGGCCCGGAGCGTCCAGTGATGATCCATGGCCCGGAGCCTCCAGTGAGGGTTACTAGTCCAGAGCCTCGTGTGAGGGTTCCCAGTCCAGAGCCTAGTTTTGTTATTTCTATGTTGGCCTGGTATGGTTCCCAATCAGAGGCAGCGGTCTATCGTTGACTCTGATTGGGGATCATATTTAGGCAGCCTTTTCCCACCTGTTTGTTGTGGGATCTTGTTTTTGTATTGTTGCCTTTGAGCACGACAAAGCTGCACGTTAGTTTCTTTGCTCTTTATTGTTTTTTGTGCCGGTTCCCATAATAAAAGATGATGAACCCAAACAACGCTGCATTTTGGTCCGATGCTTACAACGACGTTCGTGACATGACCTAAGACAGGGAATTTTTACTAGGATTAAATGTCAGGAATTGTGAAACTAAGTTTAAATGTAGTTGGCTAAGGTGTATGTAAACTTCCGACTTCAACTGTAAATCAAACAGGACTGACGCCTTCAATGCACTCTCTTGGTCAGAAGATCTCACCACCAGTGTTACATTTTAGGACAGCCTGGGTCACAATAACAAATCCACATATGTGAAAGGGCTCCTGTTGTGAAATGGAGCTGCCTATTTGACAATTGATAAGTTAGAAGGTCTTTATCTTGACATGCTTACTATATAAAAAAATATATTTCCAACACAATGTTCCAAGTAAACATTTTTCAATTTATAATCTGTATTTCAAACCAATAGTATTAGTATTGTACTGTTGCCATCTCTTGAAATAATCAGTACAGTCATCTCTTCAAGGGCTATATTGTCTCATTTGGAATGCATTCAGACCAGTTGCTGGAAAACTTGGGGTAGCCCCATTACACTTACAGCCACTGTGGTATGGGTAGGGGGTGCCATGGCAAACCCTATCCAAGATGACTGCCTGCCAGGCCTGCCTTAACCAACGTCATTGCTTTTCTCTTTATTTGTTTCTTTCTTTCGCTGTTAATACAAGCACAGGTTGGGTTACCCAGGGTATAACTGTAATGTTAACCAAGGCCAATTTAACTTAGCCTTGGCTAACATTACAGTATGTATCAAAACATACTCAACTCAGCTGAAAGAGAATCTGAACAAAACTCTGAGAACAATACTCTATGAAAGTTACCAGGAAGTGACTGCCCCTCAGCCTTGTAGTTTAAAAAAACTTTTGTAGGCTTTTTGAATGGTCTTCAATGGGCAAAAACGTAGTGCAATGGTCTTAAGTGCAAAAACTCAGTAAAAACAAATAACTGTATATACTGTATATATTACGGATTTGATTATATAATCGGTAAGCCTGTTCAAAAGATTAGCGGACTTGATCCAGAAGTAAATCGAAAGGGGCGGTTACTTTCACAGGGTATAGATTCAGTTTTATATTCCTCGCAGTGTTTTTCACCACGTGAAGGCTATGCCCACAATGCCCCCTTATGAACAGTATTGGTTCAAAATTATGCCAACACTTGCCAAGAATATTTAATAATGAGCGAAAATCGCAAAAAGGTTTGAGGAGGGGATAAGAGAGACAACTTACTGTTGGTCTACGAAGATGAACTTGCCGTCAATTGCAAAGCGAGTGACAAACTGGGTGGGTTTGACCTTGATCTCTCGTGAGGGCTGACAGGCATTGTTAGGGTGAACGCGGCACACAGCAACCAGGCAGGACAGATGGGAGGACTCGTTATCATCGCTCTCAGCATCCAGCTGGGTGGAGGGCCAACTCCGCATGTAACCAGTGCAATGGACAGTGCAGTATCGTTGAGACTCTACAGGGGGAGACAGTGTACATAAAACTTGTGTTTACACTTAACCCCTACATGCAATTCCAATCAAGGCCCTATCAGGTCTAACCTCAGTGAGGTGGAATCAAGAAAAATAAATTGTACTTCTGGGTTGATGACCACCACGTTTCGCTCTGTTCTGACGATGTATTTAGTGAAGGTGTCTCTGCATGGCTCTCTCACCCTTTTTCTTGGAGCTGCTGTGCTGGATGGTTTTGTCTTCTGTCTTCATAACTGTTCTGCTGTGCTTCATGCGGCAGAAGAAGGAGCGCCGTGCCCCTGTACACAGTTGAACTGCTCCCACAGGAAGGTCCTGCACCTGTAACCCTGCTAAAGAACCGGGAGAGCCTATGATCCAACAACATCATATTATATTTACAATATTAAAAAACACATTGAAGACGGAACATAAAAAGAAAGTGACTGTGACCTCAAAAGAGAACGAGGGCAAAGTGGAAACCAGTAAAGCAACAACAAACAGAACCCAGCCTCTCTGCTCTTTCCCCTGTGCTAATAGAACTGAGATAAAAGCTGCAACTTTCTTTAAAGTAATACCGTTATAGTGGTGACATAGCTTTAACTGAATCTCAACAAGACACAAACAAATCAAAACACAGAGAGAAATAGATATGAAAATCCCAGCAACAGATACATTTAAATAAAGTCTTTGCAGACTTACTTTTGGCATCTATGAGCCGTTCACGAGGGTATAATCCTGAGGCTGACAGCTGCTCTTTCACTTTACTAATGTCCTTCGGGTGGACATAATCAAAAAGACTCTGTCCAATTAGTTCCAACTGTAAACAAAAACAGCACTTTAATTATCAGAACCAAAATATTCATCTCAGAACCTGGAACCAAATCTTGTGTGAGCTAGCTAGCTAGCCAACTATACTTCTGAACTAGGGGAAACAAATGATTCAGATCCCCACTTCAGATCCACCTGAACTTTCTGGTTAAACCTCCGGTCTCCACTTCAAGCATCATCTCCACAATATAAAGCATGAAACAGATTCAGGTACAACTTTACTATAGTACAGAAATTCTAAGGTATTAAAAGGGAATTTCAGTATTTTACATTTTGATGTTAGATAGTTCCTCACCATGTAAGTGGTCTATGGGCCAGGAGAATATATAATCCATGGTTCAGTTTTCTTTAGACAGCCACTACAAACGTCAGCTAACTTTAGCCATCACTAGCTAACAATCAATGAGAGTGGTAGGGGCATGGGGTGCCTGTTACAAATGGCCAAAGAAAACCAAACCATGGAACTAAATGAATGGAATAAACACTGTTAAGTAATGGACTTTTCCTAAAGCTGTCATTGAGAGTATTTAAGTGGATAACAGATAGGATTGAGTGATAGTGACATTGTTGGAATCCACCTCAATAAGCTGAAAGCCAAGGTATATCAGACCGTATACCACACCCGCTCGGGCTTTATTGCTTAAGTATAACCAGTTCACTGACCCGACTGTAGTTGAGAAACTTGGAGACGGATTCTGAGGTAAAGAGGATCTTCCCCCTGTCACAACTCACCACGAACAGGAACCCATCTGCAGCCTGGGGAAATGAGACATGGCACGACCTCAATATATTTCATTCTGGGTCCATGAAAACACTGAAACTGCTACAGTGTATAAACCATCTGTGTGTATCTACTCTCTCTGTTTACTCTAAAATGGCTGACTCTGTGTGACAAACATGCACACTTGTGGGAGATCAGAGCTGGCACAGGTTAAACAACAGAACACTCCAAGCGAGGGGAAAGAACTGGCTATTTCTATATGATTTAATTCTACATAGAATTGAGCGGTTGACACATCCTGTTCTAATTAGGGATAAAGAGTAAAGTTAGTTGGTAACTGAATGGAAAAATACCAGAGGGTATACTGTGTTACTGTCCAAAAAATAAAGTGTATACTTAGTCTGAAGAAGAAACATGCCCACCACACTCTCATAACTTTGGATAAAATGCAGCACTTTGAAAATAAAAACCACACAATTGTAGATTTCACCTCATCATTGTAATCTGAAAGGAATAACCCTAGGTCACTATATTATTGGTTAATATTATATTTCCCATATCAATACCAAAATGATCAGCTATTTTTGGAGCCTAGAAGACACACAAGAAAACACACAAGAACTGTAAATTGACACACCAAATAATCCTGTCCCACTGTTGTGACTGCTGCCACAATACCAAATGGGATTGATCTTGGTTGATTGGAGAAAGAGATTGAAGGGCGGCCTACCGTGAGCACCAGGTGCTTGAGATCATCCTGAGGCAGAAATGAAGGCTTGCGTTTGTAGTTAACATCAGTAAAGGAACTGCTGGCACCTGCTGACGAGACGAACACAGCACTGAGCTGTTGTCTGTGTTGTACCTGTCCCTTAGGAGCTTGACATTTCTATCATAAATTGAGTTACAAATATATAGAAATATTACATCTATATTATCAGCAATGAACCAAGCTATTTGTGCACAGCTGTGTATTTTGCCGCCACAATGTGTCCTAGGCTGTTACTGCATTAGTATAGCTTCATGAGACCTACCTTAAAGAGATGTGTGGTGCTGCACAGATTGCCTGGTGTGATACTGTATTGTAGGGGCAGTTTTGGGATGATGAGGCCTACCTTTCAGGGCTTTCAGATGCTGTACAGCCATTCGCAGAACCGTGAGTTTGTCAAGCTTTTTGGCCATGGGGTTCCATGAGGGGATCATGGCTGACAGCTCGTCAATAAGGGTGTTCATTTTGTCCCTCCGCCGCTTTTCAATTTGGCTGTGTGGCTCCCTGTGAGTGAGGGCACAAATACACTTATTTGTCTCTCTCACACACTTAAGTATACAGGTGTCTGATGGGTTGCTATCAAGTCAGCATGATATCATTTATAAAAGCAACAACACATGAAAGGGTGTGTGTTATTGTTATTATTGGCTTTATGTTGATGTGGTTGCTCGCATCGTACCAGCCTCAGTATTAGTATTACTAATACTGTAGTATTATGTCATATATAATATTAAAGTATCCTCCTGTTTGTTAAAGCAAGTTCAGTCAAAAATTGGATTTTCCTGTGTTTTATATATATTTCCACAACATGATGTTGGAATAATACTGTGAAATGTATGATAATACCCTTTTAGTGTAAGAGTTGTTTGAAATGACATCCTGAAATTTCAGCCAGTTTTGGTGGGATGGAGTTTTGGCCTGCCTGGTGAATCTGCCAAACTGCTCGTTTTCAGTTTTCCCCTGGACCACTCTCAGACAGTCCTAGCGAAATTCTTGCTCGAGAAATTGTTCTTGCTAAGAAGCTATTTGTGTTTCTTTTCGACCATGTTGATTGAAAACAGTCAAAGTAAGGTACTTAATTGTTACCCAGAAGTGATTTGATTTTTAAATGGCTGCATTGGCCTTTAACTCCCTATCAATATACCAAATTAATATGTATGCCAGGCTCTTACCTGAACCATTTTATTTTCACCTGTTGATCATCATCTTCCGATCTGAATTGGAATGGGAAATAGTTATGATAATTTAAAATGATTCATTTTAGCACTTGGCCTGGCTCTGAGAGATTATTGCTGAAATAAAATTCATTGCTAAAGAATCTTCAATTACCTGCTCTGTTGCTCCTCTATTTGAGCATCACCATTTTCCCTGCAAGACATGGAGAACACAACATATAAGTCCACCGGGTAAGAGACAAACATAAGAATGTTATTTTTATGCTGCTTTGTGAAAGGTGAGGTCTCTCTGCTCTTACCTGTTATCTAGATCCCCCTTCCGTTTCCTAGACAGCTCTTGGATTGGCATGGCTCCTGCCTTGTGGGGGGTTATGACATCAGGCATGGCTCCTGCCTTGTGGGGGGTTATGACATCAGGCATGGCTCCTGCCAGGTGGGGCGTTATGACATAAGGCCGAGAAACAGGAAGGCTATTGGTTTCTCCTAACTGCAAGGGTCCTAAACCACAGGCACAAGAACCATACAAAACTGACACATTAGCTTTGATTACTCATCATTTGTAATTCACCTACGGTCAAATCAATGCATTATTGTAGCACTGACACTATTACGGAGGCCTAGAGACAAAATGGGTTGGTGTTTTGTTTTATTCCCCAGATTTTATATTTGCCAATGTTGAAAACCTCCATGAAGAACATTCACATATCCCCGATAATCAACTGAAACCCTCAACTGAGGACTGAGAAAATAAAATAACGAATGAATGCAGTTACTTGCTTTCCCCAGAAGATGGTCCAAATACCAACTCAATGGATGTTGACCTCAAGCATCCCATACAACGTTCCAACCATGTGTATCACTCACTACAAGCTGCCTGGGAGTGTGCAAAATATTGTGTAAAAAGTTTCAAAATAAAAAGAATTTTAAACCGTCTTATAAATATAAATGTTCTTGTGTTGATCAGTCACATGATACGCATGTATGCACTAACTAACATCCACTTGAAAGGACTGTAAATAAACTCTCAATTGTAAGCCCATTGACAAATGTTCCTCAGTGTACATTAGTTTTAAGTTCAGCTAACTGGAAATGGCCTTACATCTTGTAACTGATCATCTTGAAAGCCATAAACCTGGCAGGTGAGGTGAATGAACTCTCCAACCTAAATCTGCCGACCAGACACCAACCACTGGCAGACATTTTCTCCCCCGGCTGTCGTGCAGCACGTGATGAGTACCATAAGAGGGCGTCTAACCACTGGCTTTGTCCCAGTTTTCCCCCAGCATGTGTTTGACGTGATAGTTTCTGCTATCGCCTTACCTCACTGCTCACTACTGTAACATTGACCTACTTCACGCACGACTCCCCATTCTACTTTAAGCTGTGACATTTTATTTTAAATATTGTTTAAAAGGTGGAAGATGTTTTGGGATTCTAATGCTTCTAATGTAACAAATGTTTATAAATAATGGTTAATGAACTAGGCTATATCTAGGATTTTGGGGGTAATTTCTGGCATTGAGGTGGAATGCTGAAACTATTCCAGCCTTGCCTTCTCTCTTCCTTTTCCTGCAGGCATCTCACAAAGCATGAGAAACTGTAGTAGCATAAAAGCAAAACAAGTGGAAATATTCCACAGGTAGAGAGATGGTAGTGGAACTACCGTAATTTTGCTAATTCTGTAGTTGTATCATCATGTAGGGATAATCTTCATTTAGTTATTTTTCAATTTTCATGAAAATAGTTAAGGCAAATCTGACTACATTTGTTGCCCAATCAATTAGAAACATTGTGGCTTTTGGATGTTTGACAAAGACAGTGAGTAGCTCAGGGGGTGAGGTAAATTTAGAATGCTTTGATACATTAACATTTATTAACTGAAAATGGATATAAATTAGAATATCATACATTTCATAAAATCCAACACAATTGTAAAGGGAAGAGTGGAGATCCCTATTTTGCAGTAACTAACTAAAGGGGAAGACAAATGTCATATCAAATACAATTAGGTAGTTATGTGGGGAAATGGTTGTGCTACACATTCATTTGGTTGACCTACTTCGGATCAAAGTTCATCAAGGAACCGGAGAAACCCCTGGTAAATACGCAGCAGTCATTTCCTGGCTAAGCCAGCCTCTCTCCATGTCTTCTCCTACTGTTGTGCCTTTGAACAAGACAGTTAACCCTTATATGCTCAGTGTGGTTCCAACCCCTTAGTGTGTATGTGTCTTAGGGGGATTGGGATACAAGCAGAAACTAATTTCTGTTCACTGAAAGAAAAAATTGACAGTATTCTTCTTAAATGTTGATCCAGTTCTTGTCGCTAAATAGGAGATGCAGAGAAACACAAACTCACTGACAACTGGGAACCAGACATCAACAAGTTCCCTGGTTGTGCACGACATGAGTGGGTGGTGCAGAAACCAGGTAAATTGAATCACCTTGAATGATACACTAAATTACACCTGGCTTCCCAAGTGATGACTGTATAGCAAGTGAGGCTTGTGTGACGGAGTGAGAAGCCTCTGCATTGGAGCTTGATAATGCAGCCGCTAAACCTTCCTTGGGTGATGCTCTCTCCTGGCTGGATAAATGTGGCGAGGATCGCACTACTCCATTGGACCAAGTCTTCAGCTGATGATGAAAACCCTGGCAGTCACAGCCCATATAAATGAATGGCCCCTCAAAAGGACTCTCCCTCCTCAGATGAGCTTCCTGTGGCTGGTGCCTCATAATAAACCTCCCCTATTCCTCACTACTCACCTGCCACTCTCACATAAGAACTCGCTCTCACACAAGAACCCCAGTGTGTTGATAGGGTCATTGGTACAACTAGAACATTCATGTCTAAAAGTTGATTAGACAGCACAGCAGTATGATGTTGTTATGACAGTATATAGTTATTGCAGTATGAAGTTATAGCAGTATCTAGTTAAGCCAGTATCTAGTTAAGACAGTATGACGTTATGGCAGTATCTAGTTAAGGCAGTATATAGTTAAAGCAGTATTGGTGAGTATCCGAGTTCAGATTCCCTATTATATTCACTGAAAAAAACGCATGTAGTTTATCACCTGATAAGCTAGTAATTAGTATAAGTACCCTTTTTTATATTACACACATCTTTCTCCGTTCAAATTCTATATTATACTTGTAGGAAATCGTAGACACCCGATAGGCTAGTTATTAGTGTCCAGGTTTACATTATGCACTTTATTCTCATCTCCCCATCATAACCTCTCATGGAAAAAGGGAGGTTCCAGTGAAGTTGTCCTGCACAAACGTCTTCATTAATCTTACATGTAAAAGCCTAGAAGTAATTATTGGTTAATCATTAATTTATTTAACTAGGCAAGTCAGTTAAGAACAAATTCTTATTTTCAATAACAGCGGTTTAACTGCCTTGTTCAGGCGCAGAACAGCAGATTTGTACCTTGTCAGCTTGGGGATTCGATCTTGCAACCTTTCAGTTACTAGTCCAACGTTCTAACCACTAGGCTACCTGCTTCCCTGGCAAATTATGGCTAATCATACCTCCTTGTGTTTGCACATTTTCTGTCAGAGGAATGTTAGCTTTACACTTCCATTCATTTAAGGAAGATTATTTTCAGATAATAAAAACAGTTCCAATCCTTTGGCCGTCTTTTAAGCCAACAAAAGAAAGGCAACTCTACACCTGTCACACTGGCCAATCTGACAAGTTCACCTGAGGACAGCCATTCCCCTTTCACTCCCACAGGAATCGCCCCACCCCCACACCGACCTCTGCATTGGTTTTGAATAATACTAGGGGCCAGACAAAACGGCAATATCATGTTGGACACATGCATACATGAGGTACAATACTAAGAAAGAGGGCTGACAGTAGAATACATTTTGTTTATTCAATATACAAAACAGAGGGAATACATCTTGTAATGGAGGAATCTATGCTATTCAGGCAAACTAAGGTTGACTGTTGGCAATACGGTTTTAACAATTGGTTGCCTAACAGAGTGCTATGTAATACATTATTTCCTCTGTCCAGTCTCTTTATATGTTCCTGTGTAACGTTTGTCATCCTAGAACACCTTTAGGTCTGGTACTACTTTAAGTTCAATAATTATTAAGGTCAGGAATAAATAAATAAATATTGTTACAGTAATTGGTTGATAAGCCTACAACACTATTAAGAATTGTCAACCTATGTCCAGAGCAAGACTGTCAGTAGTCTCCCAACAAGGATAATGTTGTTATTGAAAAAGGAAAGTCACACCATATTTGCTTATTGTGCCCCTTTGCATTTCATATTGTTAACGTGAAACTATAGTCCTATATAAACCAACCCAGGACATGTTATTGGGGTATGATGGTAATGCATAAAGACTAGAGGCAAGATAAAAACAATCCCAAGTGTTGCAGCGATTGACCTACAGTTTACCTCTGGTAAACGCACACGTGCAGCTTGCGTTGAATAGTTATATCAAGTTATGGGCTCTGGTATATTACAAAATAACTGAACACAGGCCTATATAGCCTAAACAAATTACATATTGGCCAAAGCGCAGCTAGCCTACATGAGGTAGCATATAGGCTCAATTAAAATGTGCCGGGCAGGCCTATACATTTTTTACAAATGTTTTATGCTGAAAATATATATTATTTTCAAAGGAGCGACATGAGTGACCATATTCAATTACATTCCTAACATGTACATTATTGGATGGTATGGACAAATTACAGAGTGGGAAATTGTTATTAAACATGCATGCAGCATATTAGCCTAGCTTGCACGTTCGGGAACGAACAATAATTGTTTTGGGCTGCGTTCTAATAAATCCACCCACCCACCTTGAGAATGGTGAAACTTTTTCATAACTCACTTATTGAAAATATTCTTTAACATTTTACCATGCATCGCCAGAATCACAATGCGGTCATGGAGATCAAGTTACGAACATGTGGCAATGCATCAGAATGCTTTAAGACATGGGAAATTCTCGTCACCAAAAATAAAAATTTGCCGCGATACATTGAAATTCTACAACTATGAAAACATGTAGGCTAGGATATGACTTTAGGCTACCCAAACACATATATAAAACATAATTTAGGCTATACGTGCGACTGAACAGGATATGGTGCAAACTTAATCCAAGCATACATTTCGTGATTGGTGCCATTTTATTTGATTAACAGGCTAACCGACATTGGTAATTTTGCCTAGACTAATAATCTAAGGCATGAACAGATCTATTTTACACAAGGTTTACCATAAATACAATTCCACCATGCACATATTCTAATAAAAACACGCCAACTCCTACCTGCGAAATTACATGGTAAAATGCCACAAATATGTTCAAAATTATTAAACTTCCGCAAGCGCGTCCTAGGACTTCTTCGAGTGTGCGTTTGCTCCATTGATCTACATTTTGGGGGAGAACCAAAATTGTTTTTCAAAGCGAAAGACATGGAAACAGCTCCCCTCAATCCCACCCGGCGCATAGCATCGACTACAATAAACTATTATCACCTCATAACCAAGAGAACTCACACGTGGTGCTTTCAAGACAACTCGGAAAGATCAGAACCTCCAAGTGAAAATGTGCGTACGGTTTTTGCGTAGAGTTTCCTATTGGTTGATTCTGATCCTTTTCATCCTGGAGCTCAGTTTACGAGTTTCCGAGTTCGAGTTGTCTTGAACGCGGTACAAATAGGTGTACCGGTACCTGATCGTTTGTCTGCGGTCCCGTCATTGCCGCCGGCGGCTAAATTCTCTACGGACATGGTTGGATCCGGTCAGCAGCAGCCCGGCGCCGCAGAACATGAGGAAGTGGTAGTGTAGCCCAAATGTGGTATAAGTAGCCTACTGTAGGAGAGATGGTGAGAAGAGGCGGGGGATTGTTGTATAAATTTACTTTATTTTTTCCTCCCCTCTCTCTGTACTAATGCGGGGTGGGGGTAGACATACAAACGTAAACCTGCACGTGCAAGGATAAAGTAGCCTCCTGGGTAATGAGGACACAACTCCAGGAAAACACGGAAGAGGTCAATCTTTCTTCTCCTCTATCACCAGTCACCACGACACTCGCATTCATTCACTCAAACCACCCGTGAAGGGGACACTGTTCCTTGCATTCACACGCAATCGTTTCGTGGGCCATAGTCTAGCCCAGAGCAAGTAGGACAACCATTTATGAAATACCAAGATTTCCCGTTCATTACAACTGTAAAGAGTATTCTGCATGAGTCCATTATCAATAGGCTCATATTTCAGCCTGATTTAAGAATGAAACGTTCATTTTATCCTCTAAAATGATAGGCTAAAGTGTAATTTTGCATGTATTTGAGGGAAAAGTGATGGTCTATATAGGCTACTACACAGGCTCCCTATAATTGAACGGTTTCGTGTTGAGTGATAACACTGCTTTCTCGGGTAAATATCCGTGTCCAACCTGACAAATTACCATATATAAGTAAACTCATTCGAGTGGTCTTTTTTCCCCCTCTTTCGAACATATTTGTCTCTCACCTGTTGTTATTCGAGACCTCTGCACGATACTTTTTGTAAGTGGTAAGTGTGCACGTGCCAAACAAGAATCGCGTTGACCTAAATATTGTTGCGTTATACAACCATTATAACCGTCACGTGTAGCAGCTGTCTCCTAAACCCGTCTGAAGCCCGGGGTGTATAATCATTCGTTCAAACAGTTGCATTCCGTTTTGCAACTAAACAAGTTTCTATTGGACAAATTAAGGCAAGTCACTCCACGTTCGTTCCGTTTGCTTCCGTTTAAGAAACGGTTTGCAACTGAATCGGCAGAATTGAATACAGCAAGTCGACAGCGAAAGTAAACGTGCGTCCCAGAGCACTTTACAGCCCCACATACAACGTTATATAAATGTGTGAAGAAAAAAATAAAATTGTATAAGTTAGTCTTAAGCGTCATGGATTGAGGACATTTACAACGAGTTGCCTTTTACGCATGACCATTTGTCACTGTGATATCTTAATTGTTACGACACTGCGAATAAATACATTGCACCACGACTTTGCCTCCATGTATTTACGCTACCATCTAGCCTACAAAACATTGTCATAAGTCTGTAAAATAGGCTGTGTTTTGGCAAAACGTCTTGCCTTGGCTAATAATAGGCCTATGCATCTGAGTGACAATAGGTGAATCCAATCATAGGCTACAACCGTGAGACAGGATTTATTATTGTGTAGCCATAGCATTGTAGTTCTACATGTGATGTCACAACATCCGTCATTTAGATAAAAAGGTACAACTGTATTTGCGTCATCAGTGGCTAAGAAGATCCGCCCCATCTCTACAAGTGCATGCGAACTTAATACATGAATGTTTGGAAATTAACAATATTTCCCAGCATTAAACATTTATGGCAATTTAGCTAGTTAGCTTTCTAGCTAATTTGTCCTGGGATATAAACATTGAGTTGTTATTTTACCTGAAATGCACAAGATCCTCTACTCTGCCAATTAATCCACACATAAAACAAATCGTTTCTAGTCATCACTCTTCCTTCCAGGCTTTTTCTTCTCTTGACTTTATATTGCAATTGGCAACTTTCATAAATTAGGTGCATTACCGCCACTGACCTCGTTCTTCTTTCACTCACGTGCGTATAACCACTGAGATGGTACATGGGTACCTGCTTCTATAAACCAATGAGGAGATGGGAGAGACAGGACTTGCAGCATGATCTGCATCAGAAATAGAACTGATTTCTATTTTAGCCCGTGGCAACGCAGACGCTCGTTGGCGCGCGCGAGCAGTGTGGGTGCAATCATTGAATAACAGATTTCTAAATTTATTTTGCAACGCTCACGCACACAACTCGAGCGGTGTAGTCAGCCTGTTAGACATCCTTGGTCAGTGTTCAGTTATTCCATTTACCATTCAGTAACACTGGAGCATTGTCCTGAGGCAACAGGTAATGGGCATGCAAAACAATGACCGATTAGAACCTATTGAATAAAACAAAAGCTACAAAACTAAGGCTGCGTTTACTCCAGGAGGACCAGTTCTGATAATATTTCCACAAATGTGTCTCCCCCAATCAGAACATCTCTGATAAATATCTGATGTGAAAATATCTAAATGTGGTTGGTCAAAAGACTAATTAGTGGGGAACAAATATAAGAATTGGGCTGCCTGGGCAAGATCTTATGAGACAGAGGCCATTTTCTCAAGTTAATTTGGTTTTGGCGAGCTACACGGTCATTGCCATTGATCTTTCATGGAAATACAGTGGGGCAAAAACGTATTTAGTCAGCCACCAATTGTGCAAGTTCTCCCACTTAAATAGATCAGAGGCCTGTAATTTTCATCATATGTACACTTCAACTATGACAGGCAAAATGAGAAGAAAAAAAAATCACATTGTAGGATTTTTAATGAATTTATTTGCAAATTATGGTGGAAAATAAGTATTTGGTCACCTACAAACAAGCAAGATTTCTGTCTCTCACAGACCTGTAACTTCTTATTTAAAGAGGCTCCTCTGTCCTCCACTCGTTGCCTGTATTAATGGCACCTGTTTGAGGTAGTGGACAGGTGTCTTTTATACTGATAACAAGTTCAAACAGTCACACTCCAAACTCCACTACGGCCAAGACCAAAGAGCTGTCAAAGGACACCAGAAACAAAATTGTAGACCTGCACCAGGCTGGGAAGACTGAATCTGCAATAGGTAAGCAGCTTGGTTTGAAGAAATCAACTGTGGGAGCAATTATTAGGAAATGGAAGACATACAAGACCACTGATAATCTCCCTCGATCTGGGGCTCCACTCAAGATCTCACCCCGTGGGGTCAAAATGATCACAAGAACGGTGAGCAAAAATCCCAGAACCACACGGGGGGACCTAGTGAATGACCTGCAGAGAGCTGGGACCAAAGTAACAAAGCCTTCCATCAGTAACACACTACGCCGCCAGGGACTCAAATCCTGCAGTGCCAGACATGTCCCCCTGCTTAAGCCAGTACATGTCCAGGCCCGTCTGAAGTTTGCTAGAGAGCATTTGTATGATCCAGAAGAAGATTGGGAGAATGTCATATGGTCAGATGAAACCAAAATATAACTTTTTGGTAAAAACTCAACTCGTTGTGTTTGGAGGACAAAGAATGCTGAGTTGCATCCAAAGAACACCATACCTACTGTGAAGCATGGGGGTGGAAACATCATGCTTTGGGGCTGTTTTTCTGCAAAGGGACCAGGACGACTGATCCGTGTAAAGGAAAGAATGAATGGGGCCATGTATCGTGAGATTGAGTGAAAACCTCCTTCCATCAGCAAGGGCATTGAAGATGAAAAGTGGCTGGGTCTTTCAACATGACAATGATCCCAAACACACCGCCCGGGCAACGAAGGAGTGGCTTCGTAAGAAGCATTTCAAGGTCCTGGAGTGGCCTAGCCAGTCTCCAGATCTCAACCCCATAGAAAATCTTTGGAGGGAGTTGAAAGTCCATGTTGCCCAGCAACAGCCCCAAAACATCACTGCTCTAGAGGAGATCTGCATGGAGGAATGGGCCAAAATACCAGCAACAGTGTGTGAAAACCTTGTGAAGACTTACAGAAAATGTTTGACCTCTGTCATTGCCAACAAAGGGTATATAACAAAGTATTGAGATAAACTTTTGTTATTGACCAAATACTTATTTTCCACCATAATTTGCAAATAAATTCATTTAAAAAAAAAAAAAATCATACAATGTGATACAATGTTTTTTTTCTCATTTTGTCTGTCATAGTTGAAGTGTACCTATGATGAAAATTACAGGCCTCTCATCTTTTTAAGTGGGAGAACTTGCACAATTGGTGGCTGACTATATACCTTTTTGCCCCTACTGTATATACATCACGGTAGGCTTCCAGTTCAGTCATATCTATGTGGCTCCCTAACTAGTTAATAAAAACAGCGATTATAAATGTAACAAACAAGTAATCTATTGCAGTTATACAATATGCACTACAATCGCTTAGTCCAACTGTCTTCAAGACCATAATTCAAAGTAGCCTATATTATGAGATTGTACCTGGAATATACTGCTGTGAAAGACAGTTGAACAACTGATTTATATCAAGTCTTCCATCCAAGGAAATCATCTTCCGATCTCCTTCCCAGGAAAAGGAAACGGGCGTCATTAAAACATTAGCACATAGGATTTTTTGTGGGGAAAATAATGTAACAATCCAGGTTTCCATACAACCAGGTTTCCATCCCCCAAAAAAAAAATGGGACGACACATGTCCGTACACTTTCCAAATGTCGACAAAACAAAATACGGTAGACAAGGTGCAATATTTGTGCAGATAAAATTAATTGTGCTATAAAATGTTGGTGGAAACTCCTTTACGGGCATGTATTGCTATAAACATATCGAAGTAAACTTGGGAGTTACGCGATATTGTGTGTTAGGGAAAACATGCAGTTTATTACACTGCAGATTAAATAAATTAGGATGAATTTCACCTGTAGTGACAGTGAACAGTGATGAGCGTGATGCTCCTTTCCAATAAACAACGATGGTCTTATTCTAGTGACATGATCGATGCTTGGCTGCCTTTTCACAAAAAAAAGGTTGCTGGATCGAATCCCTGAGTTGACAAGGTAAAAAAATCTGTCTTTCCGCCCCTCAACATGGCAGTTAACCCCGTTCCCCGGTAGACCGCCATTGTAAATAAGATTTTGTTCTTAACTGACTTGCCTAGTTAAATAAAACAATTAAACATTTACCCATAATAATCTCATCATGTAGGTAGACTTCCCGCACGTATATGCGAGCTGTTGGCTACAGCGCACGTGCCAATACCAGAGTGGGCACATTGACTATATAACGCAACATTTGTTCTGACAAAACCATCAGTAGAGTTAAATGCGATAGAAACCCATCTAGCTTGTCTTTTTTATTCGGTACATTGGAATTCAACCGCAAAAGTTTTTGTATGTGCCCTGCGTCATCACGCACAGACTTTTATCCACAAGTCAATTTGATGGAAATCTTTCTGGTAGGAAAATACATTGTTTTTATACAGATTTTAGAATATTCGCATGAAAATCGGTCACTAATTGGATGGAAACCTATCAGCATTTTGTGCAAATCCCCTACCACACATGCATAACCCCTCCCTGCTCTCTCCCAGTGCCAACCCACTTATATTAAAAGGGATAGTTCACCCAAATGACAAGTATTTGTGCAACAAATGCTAAAACATTAACATTTGGTAACAAAGCATAGACTGCTTAAAAGATAAAAACCAATGTGTAATTTTGTCATTTGGGTGAACTAATAAATTTTGTTATTGTATTTTCGGAATACAACATTGAATACAAAGTAAGGCTAGCCTTCAGCAATAGACTATATCCAGACCTTAACTGTAAATACACTGGATGTATTGAATGTGAATGCTGGATTCATCATATGGTGTACTGTATTTGGGTTTGAGCGTTGCAAGTTGCAAAGAAAGCATAGGCGTATATGTATCTGCTTTAAATGTGTGTTTCTTGTGTTTATTTACCCCTTTAATATATTTTGTAACATGTTCTGGTGAAAGACAAATGGAGTTCAGAATGAACAAATGCATCAAATAATGAATTTGAGTCAACTTATGAAAAGTAGTTTAGAGAAGAGTTACATAAACAATGTTTTTATTTCCCTTCTTGAATCATTTAAAAGTTAAAGGGATACTTTAGGATTTTGGAAATGAGGCCCTTTATCTACTTCCCCAGAGTCAGATGAAGTCCTGGTTACCCTTTTAGGTCTGTGTCCAGTATGACGGTACTTAGAGGTAGTTTCGCAAGTTAATGCTAACTAGCGTTAGCGCCATAACTGGAAGTCTATGGGTATCTTTCTGCATTGTT
Organism: Oncorhynchus tshawytscha; assembly: GCF_018296145.1. NCBI lineage: Eukaryota > Metazoa > Chordata > Actinopteri > Salmoniformes > Salmonidae > Oncorhynchus > Oncorhynchus tshawytscha. The sequence continues at coordinate 22,004,425 of NC_056445.1, forward strand.
ATATTTTAGGTATTTCGTTTTAGTCATCAACACTTTCATTCGTCATTAACACGATGCACCCTAATTTGTGGTGTGTTTACTACTGCAAACATTTGGGGATTTATCAATTTGTTTATTGTCAAAATAAATAATTTGATCCATTGAATTTACACCTGCTCCAGATCACATAGCATTTGAACTTTGACCTGTGCCAGATAGCCAGGGCAACATTACATGAATTTAGTTGATTGGATATGCAAGTTGTGCTGACCACCTCTGCACAACTAAATCAGAATCGCTGAAATGTTTGACTCATAAATGTGAATATCTATATTTATGACATCACACACAGCGTGTGTTCACTAAAGGGTGACTATAAAAAGGTACATTTAATTAAATGTAGTTCCTAACTTAAATGGATGCATTTTGGGGAGTGATGTGAAGATCAAACATAATTTCCGATGTTCTTAAAAATATAAAGGTGCCATCTTTGTCAATAAATTTGAACAGAAATGTAATTACTGTAAAATTAGACTAAGCGAAATGACATTGCTACAGGCAGCACTGCAGATATTGATATGAGCGAGATGCAAGACATTGCTCTCCCGCAGTCACACACACAGCATCTGCACTTCATACCGTATACAGCCTGGTAGCCACGAGACCAAAACAGCAGAGAAGTTGAGTATCACACTTCAACACTCTTAGTTGTTGTGGAAATTGACCCAATATGCCATCTACTTTCTGCATCATATTGCTACCTTTAAGTATTAGTAGCCTTGAATTGTCATTGACATCCATGACTCGTCCTCTTAACTTGCAAAAACTAATCTGATTCTACATTACCGTTTCTTACTTCAACCACTAGAAGACAACACTTTTCTATGCATCTTTGACACCATTATATCATTTAGAGATATTAATTCCAGATTATCAAGGCATTAAATAGACACCACAATGTATCTATGGCTCTGGGATTAATCCATGTATGGATGGCTCACCATACTCCATGTTAGCAGCGAACGTTCCATGACGGAAGGATTACATTGTAACTAGAATGAAACTTTTTGGCTAACATGGCACCCATAAGAGACTTGAAACGTTAGAACTTTTTATACCTACAAGTTTAGAAAACGTTTACTTTATATTAACTATATGCATTTTTCTTCAGTCATATGAGGACACTAGGATAACCCTCAACGAATACCCTGTGTGTGGGGCAGTCCTTCTTCAGTGTTTTAGACCCTGCAAATCAGTGTGTAAACATGCAGATATGATGGTCGCTTTCCCCTGCTCAAACGTTGCACATCTCGTCATCGACTACGCTGTCGGGCACCAGATTGCTATAACATGTGGTTAGCCAATAGGTAAAATACCTATCCAAGTGTTGTAAGATCTGGCACACTTCAGCAACGCCTGGGCAGAGGAACATGCCCATTGATTTAGTCACCTAGTAGTCATTTCAAAAGGGGATGTTCAGTTTTTTCAGGTTGAGTGACCATCAAACATTAAGTTGTAAAACAAACTTCCCCATTAACAGCCCAAGCAAGGCCTAAGACGATACATGTATTATTTATATCCCTGTTCCTCTTGCCATTGGTGCCCCAATGGATCTGTGACCAAACAGGAAAACCCCAGTGAAGCATGAAACCAAGAACCTCATCATTCTTGATCCTGCGCTTTCAGCACAGCAGGGGTTTACCGCCCAACCCTGTGTCCACATTGTCTCTCCCATTTTTCCTCATCTCAGGCCTTCCCTGCCTTCATGTATGTGGGGATGGTGCCTCGCTGAGTCAGCCCTTCAAACCTCTTGTAGGTGTAGTTCAGGAACACCCAGTCCTTCGATTTGTCTGGTTCTGTCACGTTGGAAACTGAAACAAGATTGTAAATGATATACAACAGTGTATTAAGGTTAATACCAGTGTTATTGTCTCCTCCTTGCCACTAGAGGGCAACACTGAATAGGAAATTAATCTAGACCTCAGAACTGTAGGAATGTGTGAATAACAGGACTATGGGTCCTATTTAATCAACATTGGAGTTGCGCCAGAGATGACTCAAAAGATTCCTGTACACCAAAGCAAACCTGCACTACAGCACAAATGTTTCTTCTGCTTTAATAGTTTACATTTTTATAATTTCATGCTTATCGTGAAGAACTTTGAGCTGCATTTCATGTATGAAAATTAGTAATAGAGACAGTGATTATTACCTGGCTGAAGGATGTCCGATTCTGGGAACTCATCAAAGTTCGATGTGTCATCAATGCTCTTGATCTCAATGGAGATGGCGGCTGGTCTTTCCCTATGGGAGGAAGGCAAATGTGAGCAGTTGGTCTATTTAAAACCTTTTTCCAAATGCATTTTGCTGAAACGCATCAAAGACAACCCAATGTAGGCTACGTGACATTGCTTTTGTTGGTGATGTGATTGCAGGTTATACCTCCTTTACGATATTGCCATCACACATGCAAGTCCTGAAGAACAAAACACATACCTGATGTGTTCCCAGTCCACAGGCTCAAAGAAGGCGTGACTCTTCATCTCCTCAATGCTCACAGCACCAACACGGTTCTCAGCGTCATTACAGTACCTGAAATCGATTCATGTTGTTGGAGCACCAAAGCCTTTGTTTGACAAGAGGAAATCCATGGCGCTGAAATAAAATGTCTACTTCACTGCAGTTTGATACTGCAATGTTTTTGTGGATGTGAATGGAATAATTCTTATGTGATCATTTTGGTAACTCAGCCTGCAGATATGACTTACGATCCAGTTATAATGCATTTTAAGACATGGCATTACCATGTATGACCATCTTATGTCTTGTTAATGATCATGACTGAGTAACAGCTATTTTGAGTTAGTTTCAAATTTTCTAAATTGGGAGACATAGGCCTAACATAAGACTCAAAAAGGTTCATACATGTTTAAAACAAGTACTAAAGAATTATACCAGTAAAGTGCTATAATAATTTTTTTCCTAAGAGGACAATACACTGATACAAATACACACTAATGGATATCCTATAAGGTATCATATGACCACAAACCTGAGAATCAAGTCCTTGGCCCGCTCTGAGATGGGCACTTCGGGGGGGAAGACCAAGGTCTCCTTCCAATTCATCACCTTCCTATATGTCTCCTGGGGTGTTTCAGAACAGAATGGGGGGTACCCTGAGACACACAACAGGGGAGAATGTCAGTATGTTACAAAGTAGGAACAATGAGTTAGGATGTTATTTCAGAAAGTTAGCTGGCCATCTTTGAGTTCATAATGAAACACGGACTTGGGCATGTTGTAATTGACTCGGTTACATAGACATACCTATCAGCATCTCATACATGATGACCCCCAGAGACCACCAGTCACAGAGCTTGTTGTATCCCGTCTGCAGGAACACCTCTGGGGCAATGTAGTCCGGTGTTCCCACTGTGGAGTAGGCCTGTTGGTTAAACAAACAGATGGGGAGACACTAATAAGTAAAACCAACCCAAAGGCTACAGTATTGGGTGTGCTTGTTTCACAGCCCATGGTCTGTGGTGCTCAGAGGATCCTTAACAAAAACCACTAATGAGATCCCTGAGAGGGATCCTGCTCAAAGGACCAATGAGAAGTGCAGTACCAAAGATATAATGGGCGGTAAAATCTATAGCCTCCACATGCACAAACTCTTACCAGTTGCCTCCGGTTCTTCTTCCATGTCTCTGCTTTTCTCTTTGAGTTCATGTTTTGGAAGGCTGTGGAATATTGCAAGTTCAAAGACATGGCAGTGTTCTACCATAAAAACCACTGAATAAACAAATTATATTTTGTCTGAGTGAAAATAAAAGTGAATGATTCACAAGTTGTAAAGAGTGACTCACAGAAGTCACTGGGAGGGTTGTGTGTGAGGTTCCTGTAGAACTCTGTACGGTGGGCTTTCTTCAGTCCCGTACACAGACCAAAATCAGACAGCTTTACATGGCCCTGCAGAATAGAAAAATAAAAGACTCTCCGATCACACCTTCAATACAAAATGGTTATTATAAACATTAATTGGCCATCTGTAAGTGAATGCTTCTCTGAGCATGTGTGTTTGTGTACAGGGGTAGGCCTGGACCAGGCCAGTGTCTCACCCTGGAGTCCAGAAGCAGGTTATCAGGTTTGATGTCTCTGTGGATGAAGCCCAGCTGGTGGATAGAGTCGATGGCCAGGACGGTCTCAGCTATGTAGAACTGGGTAGCCTCTTCAGACAGGGTGTCCTTTTTCATCAGCAGGGTCATCATGTCACCTGCACATTTAATTGATATTAATGCCACTAACCCCCTGTTAAACAGATGACCAATTAAATTAAACAATATACACTCAGTGGCCAGTTTCTTAGGTACGCCCATCTAGGTACACCCACCCCTTTGCCTCAACAGCCAGAATTCGTCAGGGCATGGATAGTACAAGGTGTGGCGGTCAAATGTTGCACAATTGGTATCAAGGGACCTAACGTGTGCCAGGAAAACATTCCCCACACCATTACCACCAGCCTGTACCGTAGACACCAGACAGGATGGGTCCATGGACTCATGCTGCTTAAGCCAAAACCAGATGCTGCCATCAGCATAAAACAAGAACCGGGATTGGTCAGACCAAATTACACTCATGTTTGTTAATTACACTCGTTGTTAATTACACTCAACAGAGCTGCTGTTAAACTTAAACATACATTTTTGGCCAGGTTAGAGTTCACACCTCACTCTTTCAATTACAATGTGGGGAGGTTAAAATAATGGAAAACTATCTACCAAATCTATTAAATGACTGCTTCTCCTTGACATCATCATTCACCTGATAAGATAGTGAAAATAGTTTATTACTAACATGATTAAAGATCCCTGCTCTAGATGGTCTCTATGTACACTGTGTAATGTCACTATATTTATTACCAGTAATATCGAATTTAAAAAATGGTTTGATGTCATTTGTGGAGTCAGCAAGAGAGACCCACCTCCAGGTAGAAACTCCATGATGAGGTAGAGGTTCCTCTTATCCTGGAAACTGTAGAACATCTTAACCACCCAGGCCCCGTCCGCCTCCACCAAGATGTCCCTTTCTGCCCGAATATGAGCCACCTGCTCCTTCTCCAACATGTCAGCTTTCCTCAAGATCTTCATGGCATATATGTGCCCGGTGTCTTTTTTCTGCACCAAGCGGACCTGAGGACAAACTTTGGAGTCACACATGAGTATGCCACATTTGAGAGGATTAAGTGTAATTAGTTGCTAACTGCTTTATAAATGAGTGGTCAGACCAAACCATGCATTGCAAACCTTGAAAACTTCAGTAAAGACCATATTAATCCACAATCAATACCAGCATACACAAAGGTACATATCAAGAAAATAAACTGGAGAGAGATATATATCATAACACACCTCTCCAAAGGCACCTCGACCAATGACCTTTAGTGACTCAAAGTCATCCAGGCCCAGCCGGGTCCTCTTCAGCCGCAGGAACTCTGTCTCCTTCCTGGCGTGCTGGGAGCGTCGCATTACCTTCTGTTGAGGAACAGAGACACCAATAATCAGTTCCATTTGGCTTCCTCTAAAATAGTAGATGTGACAAACATGCAAAGAAAGTGCTACCCACGACATTGATTCCAATCCCTTATTGGAATTAAAGCCATCATTCCACACGAGTGGAGGTTTACCTCTTCATCTATCAAGCCTTCATCATCCATGACTTTCTCCAGCTTCTTCTGCCTGGAAAAACAGTGGGGAACATGCAGGTATTCTGAAACAGTCCGCCCCAGTCTAGTTAATCTGAAACCAGTCTAGTTAATCTGAAACCAGTCTAGTTAATCTGAAACCAGTCTACCCCAGTCTAGTTAATCTGAAACAGTCTGGCTAAACAGTTCTGATTGTGACGCTAGCTCACGAATGTGAGGATGCCCGGGTTGGAATAAACCCCAGCCATTTTATGAAGAACAAAGTCTCTCTTTCTCAACATAACCCACCATTTGAGTCCTCTTAAAAATGTAGCCTAAAACAAGTTTGCATTGTCAAATATTCAGAACACCTGGCTGTCACATGCATGGGTTGCCTATAGGAGCCACGCACCTCGTCTCTCGCTCCTCGTGTTGTGTCAGCAGAGTGCTGTAGAAGTTCTCCACTGTCAGCTTGGCCACGGTCACCCTCTCCCGGGTGTGGTTGCTCATGGGAAGGGCAGCTGCAGTCCCTCCTGTCATGGCCATACTATCCTATAGGGCAAAGGGAAACAATGACAACACTGACTGAGGTCCAATACACATGTACTGATATTCAACATAAGCCTACTGTACATTCAATAGCTTTTAGTTCCAGTTGAGTAATATCTGAGAGACATTGTATTGCTACTGTCTCTTACGAGCAGTGAGGAGCCTGTTTAAACTGGTCTTTGTGTAATACAGACCAGTGATGCCCATGCTAACACATCTAATGTTACTGCTGTACTGTTCTTAGCATATCTTATGTAAATTCATCCAATGTAGATGGGTATAGATTGCATTTGGATGACTGTTAGTGCTATTTGGGTTGTTAGGTTAATCGGATATTTCTTGATTAAATCTTGTATTATTTGTGTTCTTGCATTTTTAGGAGCTAGTAACATAAGCATTTTGCTGCACCCGCTATAACATCTGTGAAACAGTGTAGATGACCAAAAAAAAAAACATTGATTTGATGAAAGTTCACTCTTTCTTGAAAGACAGGTGCAGAGAGAGGGGCCATTGTGTGCAGTGGGGGGGAAAAAAGAAAGTTAACAAACATGCAACCAAGAAACCTAGAGGGCTCCACCCTGCGAGTCAGCACCGGACAGGAAGCAACTCCCCTTCAGCATGAAAAGACCCAGTCATGATGCCAGAGGGAGGGGGACTGTCTGGGACACATACACACAGCCAAAAAGAACACCAAGCTACATGCCCTTAGCTACATCTCAATAGGCAGCGAGGAAGAGTGTCTTGGGGGAACTGGTCACTAGGGTTGAGCTCATGTACCAGGCCAATGAATCACAACAATTTCCTTATGCCTGTTTTCATGAGTTGTGCACCAGGCTCCTGCTCCGGTTACCTAAAACTTCAACCTTGACATTTCTTCTGCTTCACCTATGCAAAGGCCATCTTTAATTATACTATTAGGTATGTCAATTTAGCAACAACAACATTTTGCATTTTCCTGAGATTTAAGCTAGTAGTGATGTCCTTTGTTATGTGGGTTTCAGACATTTGGCAGGGTAGCCTAGTGGTTAGAGCGTTGGACTAGTAACCGGAAGGTTGCAAGTTCAAACCCCCCAGCTGACAAGGTACAAATCTGTCGTTCTGCCCCTGAACAGGCAGTTAACCCACTGTTCCTAGGCCGTCAATAAGAATTTGTTCTGAAATGACTTGCCTGGTAAAATAAATAAATTCTGTATCTCATCACTACTCAGGCATAATTGAAATGGGGCTATTGCTGATGGCCTTACCAAAGCTTGTGAATTGTGATGTTTGATTTGAAACCAGTGTTTCGAAGGGCCCACCGTTATTTTAGCATTTTTAACTATTGAATTTCATACCTAGCTAGATCCAAAATTGAAAATGATTGGACTTAGACGCAAAATTAGAATGGCATTTAATGAAAAAAAAAAACACGTCCTTACAATTACTCAATGTCTATAAGAAGATGCCCATGATGAAGACGCTGCTTATGTGACGCCAGTGTTTATAATAAGGACAGTACGAGCAGGTGATAATGAATACGTCATTGCCATGATTTGTGCATTGGGGTGCGTAACAAACAGACGTAAACATGACAAAACCACAGGTATACATGCAACGAGACAAGTCTGCCAAAAATAAGAGAACTGTATTGAATGCTATCACTCTTTCATAGTTGCTGATCGACGTTGACCATAATGTCAAAACTATACCGAAAAGCCCTCCCACCAGACAGACAGACGTGGGTTTAATAATAGCTTTTACCTACCTCTGTATCCTGCTCCAGATTCAATTGATGGCTAGGCTAGCTGCCTAGCCCTGCTCCAATATGACAGAATTTAGGTCTGTAAATTTGGCTACGGGATGAGGGGAAAGACTCGACGTTCGGTACTAGCTATCTAGCGTGAACTAGCTTCACACATTACAAACACGGACGGTGTATGGAGAAAATAAGACTTGAGTCAATGACAACTATTTCTGATATTTAACAAGACTATCAGTACAAGGTTTTGGTAAGCGTTGCTCGTCTCCTTTCATCCATCTTCGACCTCGAACCCACCCTATAAATAGTGAAATACCCAATTAACGTTACTCCGGGAATTGACGCATTAAATACATAATGCTCTCACTCCACGTAAGTACATGCTACATGAATGACACCTAGATTTGCCAATAGAAGAAGAGAACATTAAAGGGATGTTTATTTTAACCAATCGCTCGTGGAAATATTTGGGGACGTAACCTGGCTATCTACCAATCAGAGGAAAGTAATATGCCTTTTCAGGTCGGTCCACGGTTTTACCCTGAGCATACTTGCGTTCCAAGCCGCCTACATTGTAGTAATTGAAAATACAGTATAATACAGGAAATGATTTAATGATCTGACAGGACTGCAATGTAGGCAGCCTCGGGAACACTTCTCACGTCTATTAAACGTTGAAGGCCGGTTTCCCAGCTAGTGAAGGAGTTTAATTATTTGCCGGGTGAATCGGGTTAGCGTTGTTTGCATTCGTTTTGAAACTGCCTCCCTGTGGTGAGCCAGGTGCCCCAAGTCTGCTCAAAACAAAAGTGATGTAGGTTAAGCATGTGTAGTAATGAGTAGGATTGTCTTTTCACATGCAAATATATTGCTTTTGATTGTAAGGGTTTATCTGCCGTCCCAATGAAAACGAGTTAAATTCAAACATATATTTTATGGAAAAATAGCATGTTTCTGAATGATGCACAATATTGACAATATCACCGAGCTGCACAGATTACCGTTCGATTTGAGCAGGGTGCGCCTCCCTCACTGAGTTCGCCCAGTCACGTGATGGGCCATAGCCCGGGTGAACCCGGCCTGCTTAATCGAATCCACTCAGTATATAAGACTTAATAAAATAGGGGCATTCTGAAAGCCGTCTTTCTGTGGGGCCAAGGTTTGTCTTGTGTTGCTTATCAAAATGTGCAGCACTAACATTCCACATAAAATGCAAACACTTGACTTAATTTTAAAATGCCATTTATGCCTTGAAATAAACAGTTAATAAAAACATTGGTATAAAATACAAAACATGACTTTCTAAAACACAACAGGGCTTGCATGTAAAGCATTATTATTTTCTGGCATGCAGCATGTAAAATGGGCTTCTATCAATTTAGGATAGTTATTTTTACCAGTTTCTTTCAGTATGTACAAAAATGTCTACCAACAGCAGTCAGCAGACCCTTAACTAGCATCCTCAAAATAACCAGGGTTAAGAAAATGACAGCAGATGTTGACGCCGGAGCAGTGCTGTTTAATCCAAAATAGAGTGTGCTAAGAAAAGGACAGAGTAAACAGTTCCTTTCAGGGCAGAACTCAAGGTCCTTGTGTAAAGGAACATGTGGGTTCATGGCATCACTGAATTCCCCAAGCACCAACTTCCCAATGTCCCATCACATATTGCAAAAAGTATTTTCCATAGATTCACCTCCTTGAGAGGTCAGCTGTTCAGGTGGGCTCTTTATTTGATTTCCTGCACACATTTGTACCCTCTGGTGTGTTTATGTGAGAAAGTGATGTGATGTGAGAATGTCTTTGCTCCATGTTGTGTGGGGTCATGATTCAGGCGGTGTGGTCTGGTTGGGCCCTCCACTGCGAGTACGAAGTTGTGACTGGGCAATATCAGCCAGGGCGCTTTGGATCTTCTCCAGTAGCAAGTCCCCTCGGTATACCACCTCTTCGAGACGTGCCGCTGCATCATGATTCTCCTCCTCCAACTGCCGCAGACTGGCCGCCTAGGGAGATGGGCAGGGAGTAAGATAAGAAAGGTGAGAGAGGGGGTGAGGGGAAAAAGAGGAAGCAAAGAAAGTTGATCAAATCTCCATACAAAATGCATAGAAATTGCAGTTATTTGAGCAGTTATTTAGGCGTGAACTCATTGAAGTAATGTGTGCCAAAGTGAGAGTGGAGAGTCAATATTCCCACCTACACTTCTTATAAGGTGATTTACCAAAGCTATTTGTTTGTATGTCCGGGGCAGGGCTATGGTAACTAGAGGTCGACCGATTATGATTTTTCAACGCCGATACCGATTATTGGAGGACCCCCCCCCCAAAAAAAAAACCTGATACCGATTAAATCGGCAGATTAAAAAAAAAAAAATTGTAATAATAACAATTACAACAATACTGAATGAACACTTATTTTAACTTAATATAATACATCAATAAAATCAATTTAGCCTCAAATAAATAATGAAACATGTTCAATTTGGTTTAAATAATGCAAAAACAAAGTGTTGGAGAAGAAAGTAAAAGTGCAATATTTGCCATGTAAAAAAGCTAACGTTTAAGTTCCTTGCTCAGAACATGAGAACATATGAAAGCTGGTGGTTCCTTTTAACATGAGTCTTCAATATTCCCAGGTAAGAAGTTTTAGGTTGAAGTTATTATAGGAATTATAGGACAATTTCTCTCTATACGATTTGTATTTCATATACCTTTGACTATTGGATGTTCTTATAGGCACTTTAGTATTGCAATGTAACAGTATATAGCTTCCTTCCCTCTCCTCGCCCCTACCTGGGCTCGAACCAGGAACACATCAACAACAGCAACCCTCGAAGCCGTGCTACCCATCGCTCCACAAAAGCCGTGGCCCTTGCAGAGCAAGGGGAACAACCACACCAAGTCTCAGAGCGAGTGATGTTTGAAACGCTATTAGCGTGCACCCAGCTAACTAGCTAGCCATTTCACATCAGTTACACCAGCCTAATCTGGGGAGTTGATAGGCTTGAAGTCATAAACAGCTCAATACTTGAAGCACAGCAACGGGCTGCTGGCAAAACGCACGAAAGGGCTGTTTGAATGAATGCTTACGAGCCTGCTGGTACCTACCATCGCTCAATCAGACTGCTCTATCAAATCATATAATTAATTATAACACACAGAAATAGGTCATTAATATGGTCGATTCCGGAAACTATCATCTCGAAAACAAGACGTTTATTCTTTCAGTGAAATACGGAACCGTTCCGTATTTTATCTAACGGGTGGCATTAGTCTTAATATTCCTGTTACATTGCACAACATTCAATGTTATGTCATAATTACGTAAAAGTCTGGCAAATTAGACGGCCCAAACTGTTGCCTATACACTGACTCTGTGTGCAATGAACGCAAGAGAAGTGACACAATTTCACCTGGTTAATATTGCCTGCTAACCTGGATTTCTTTTAGCAAAATATGCAGGTTTAAAAATATATACTTCTGTGTATTGATTTTAAGAAAGGCATGTTTATGGTTAGGTACAGTCGTGCAACGATAGTGCTTTTTTCACAAATGCGCTTTTGTTAAATCATCCCCCGTTTGGCGAAGTTGGCTGTCTTTGTTAGGAAGAAATAGTCTTCACAGAGTTCCAACGGGCCAGGTTAGCAGGCAATATTAACTAAATATACAGGTTTAAAAAATATATACTTGTGTATTGATTTTAAGAAAGGCATTGATGTTTATGGTTAGGTACACATTGGAACAAGACCGTCCTTTTTCGATTATATGCAACGCAGGACACGCTAGAGAAACTAGTAGTATCATCAACCATGTGTAGTTAACTAGTGATTTTGATTGATTGTTTTTTATAAGATAAATTTAATGCTATCTAGCCACTTACCATGGCTTCTTACTGCATTCGCATTACAGGCAGTCTCCTCGTGGAGTGCAATGTAATCAGGTGGTTAGAGCGTTGGACTAGTTAACTGTAAGGTTGCAAGATTGAATCCCCCAAACTGACGAGGTAAAAATCTGTCATTCTGCCCCTGAACAAGGCAGTTAACCCACCGTTCCTAGGCCGTCATTGAAAATAAGAATGTGTTCTTAACTGACTTGCCTAGAAAAATAAAGGATAAATAAAGGTGTAAAAACAAAAATGGCCAAATCGGTGTCCAAAATACCGATTTCCGATTGTTATGAAAACTTGAAATCGTCCCTAACTAATCGGCCATTCCAATTAATCGGTCGACCTCCAATGGTAACCAATGCTAATGATAGCCACTTACAAGTCTGACTTGGATTGCAACCGAAGTAGTTACAGATTCCAGCCAATCCTCCCCAGGCCCCACACGCTATTTCCAAAGTAAGAGTATAGCAATACAGAATTAGAAGTGAACTATCGCTTTCATTTGAAAGAATGTACTACAATAATTTTCAACATGGGAATGGCACTCTAGTTGGTTGTTTTCCACTCCTGTTGAGTAAATTCAGCCTCCATACCTGTAGAGCTGCCGTGGACTCCTCACTAGGCAGTGAGTCAATCAGCACATCTACATCCTTAGCTGTCCGGGCAATCAGTGCAGCAAATAGTTGGGCATACTCTAGGGAAAGAAAAAACAACCCAATTTCAAATTAAAAGGTGTAATCCGTAAACTTTTCATATGCAAATAGCGCTGTCCGGTCAATGTCATGATTTCTGACAAATTGTAATATATTTGTGCAACATGAGACACAATTTGTATCAGCAAAGTGTCAAATTACTCACATTGCTAGTGGCTAACAATGTAAGTGAATGGCAAGGGTGTGTCTTGAAATTGGGTCACCCTGTCCTAAGGCAAACACACTGACCACTACTCCAACTTGGGGAAGGTTGTAACAGACTTACATTGGCTAGGTTCCCTATACAAACCCCTGAGAACTGGAAGCACTCCACACACTTTCTTTCAAGTGCCCTCCTATGTCCGTCCTTACCTCCAACAGCATCACAGGAGAGTACATCATAAAAATAGAATCACAGATTCCATTTCTGTGGAGTACAACCCACTTCTGACACCAGTGCATTGTTGGTTAAGGGCTTAAGGGCTTGTAAGTATTTCACTGTAAGGTCTACACCTGTTGTATTCGGCGCATGTGACAAATAACATGTCAATTGTAGCAAACGGTGGTATCCCACTTGGATCTAATATCTGACAGATCCTTACCCTCAGTGGGGTTCGATGGCTGGTCCTTGTTGATTGCTGTCTGTATGTTGCTGAACGAAGCTGGCGGCGCACACTGCTGCAGCACCCCGATTGCGTTGCAAAACTGATCAGCAAGCTGAAGGACATCAAAAACACATGTCATGAACATATTGTCACGAGAGAATATTGATTTAATACAATCATAAGACATTAAATAACGCGATTATTTGTTAGGTCGCTAAAATTAAATCAGCAAACCTTGCAACCGAGAACCAATAAAAGAGAACTTAGCCAACTAGCTAGCTGTCATTATTCAGCCTAGTCCGCTTCCAAATACTAAATCAGTCAATCTAAACGTGACATGACAATTTGCTGAGCATGAAAAAAATTGTGGGGTGTACTAATAGCTAAATGAAAAATGAATCATACAGAATTGACTGCATCTTGAAGTTGCGTTAGCCTGTCCGCCATCTTTGTTGTTTCTCCTTCTCCTTGGATTTCCGGACAGACAAGACGTTTCTTAGCGGGTTGTTGCCATCCGCAGGTTGGAGTACACAACTGTTATATATATATACACACACACAACATATCTGATCTCCTTTCCCAGTTTTATTTTCTTTGATTTTATTTCACTGTTCGTTGTTTACTCCAACCTGCGGATGGCAACAACACGCTAAGAAACGTCTTGTCTGTCCGGAAATCCAAGGAGATATATGTATATATCCAAGGAGATATATGTATATATCCAAGGAGATATATGTATATATACTTGGATTTCATCATTATACATTTATTTATGTAACCTCTATTTAACTATATAATGTATATAATGAAATCAGTATCCGAATGGGGAAAAGTGTCTGATAGACCTACTTATTCTAACTGGAATATAGGAGGCGATGCTATCCAGTTTGACTGTAGCGCAGCGCTTCTGATCTGAAGAACGTGCCCATACATTTCCCAGACTGCAGCAGTAACAACAGGAAGTGTACCGCTTGGCTAAGGAGTTTATCGCTAAGGTAAATCTACGAGTATTGGTTTGTTTTATGTGTAATTTCACTTTTCTTATGACAGCTAAGTTTATCAAATTTCAATTAAATACAATGCCAACATTAGACTCTTTCAGCTTTTGTTTGCTTGTATTTTCAGTGACCGATTCACCTGATTTCCGTAGCATTTAAATAGCTAACCTTGTTGATCCGCTAGCTGTAACGATAGCTAGCTAATATCTGACTGACAACTGCCCAACTACACCATTCCGATTAAGCGTGCTTGGAAGGAAAGGTAGGTTATCAGCTAGCTAAAGTACTCTGTTCGAATACATCCTTCTGATGTCCACTGGTCAGAGACAAACTCTGAAGGTTAGCTGTACCAGGGGCGTATTCATTACGCCGATTCTATTGTAAAACGTTTCCTAAACGGAAGCAAACGGGGCAGGACCTACCTTAACGTGTCCAGTAGAAACTCTCGTTTTTCTTTGTTAGCTTCCGTTTGGTTCTTAAAGGGTAACGGTTTACGTATTGAATACGCCCCTGCTGACCGGGAGATACGAGTTAGCTAGCTACTTAGGCAGTAAAGGTACATGAATGAGGGATCAGATCCTGATGTTTAGTATTGTTTGGATATGGTGACTCTGTCAGAATTTTAGTCCATGCATTTTGACAAGCTCAGGACCTATGTGCCAAGATCTGAGTCAGGTATTTATGTAATGGATGACAAGATGTAGCCTTGCATGATGAGTAACTTTACCTTAGATCTTAAGTCTTCCTCTAAGTTACTTTAGGACTGATTTGATAAATATGGTTGGATCTCCTTCTAGTCTAGCACATTCTTATACCAATTCAATGCTTTCAAATCCTTGAGGGGCAGTGAGCAAGTGCACATTCTAGGGAGAAGGGGGAGAAATGTAATGATGTATTCATGTTTGGTGAGGCTTTGGAGTGACATCTTAACCTTATTTATTTTCCTTCCAGTGTACCTTTTCAAACAGGGATGACGTGTTCATTAGAAAATGTATTGTCAGACGCCAAGTCGCTGGTGGAAAGACTCCGCAACCATGACAATGCAGCGGAGGTACTTATCGAACAGACAACGTCCCTTAACAAGAGGGTGGAGGCCATGAAACAGGTAATGCCAATGTCACTGGTGGTGCAGCTCTTTTGATTGTTGTTGGAAAGGGTTACACACTTGCCTTTAACCAACCTTTGTTGAGTTGAGCTGAGTTGACTGGAGTTCTATGTATCTATTTGCAGTATCAGGAGGAGATTGAGTCGCTGAACCAGGTGGCCCGGCATCGGCCCCGTTCCAGTCTCGTCATGGGCATCCAGCAGGAAAACCGGCAGATCCGTGACCTACAGCAGGAAAACAAAGGTAGAGCAGTGTGTGTGAGAGAGTGCGATAAGCTGAAAAACAAATTCAAATCAAAGTTTATTTGTCACGTGCACCGAATACAACACCTTATAGTGAAATGCTTACTTACAGGCTCTAACCAATAGTGCGGAGAGAAAAAAAGTATGTGTGTGTGTGTGTGTGTAGGTAAGTAAAGAAATAAAACAACAGTAAAAAAGACATTTGAAAATAACAGTAGCGAGGCTATATACAGGCACCGGTTAGTCAGGCTCATTGAGGTAGTAAGTACATGTGGGTATGGTTAAAGTGACTATGCATATATGATGAACAGAGAGTAGCAGTAGCGTAAAAAGAGGGGTTGGCGGGTGGTGGGACACAATGCAGATAGCCCGGTTAACCAATGTGCAGGAGCACTGGCTGGTCGGGCCAATTGAAGTAGTATGTATATTAATGTATAGTTAAAGTGACTATGCATATAAGATAAACAGAGAATAGTAGCAGTGTAATAGAGTGGTGGGGGGGCACACAATGCAAATAGTCCTGGTAACCATTTGGTTACCTGTTCAGGAGTCTTATGGCTTGGGGGTAAGAACTGTTGAGAAGCCTTTTTGTCCTCTCCGGTACCACTTGCCATGCGGTAGTAGAGAGAACAGTATATGACTGGGGTCTTTGACCATTTTCAGGGCCTTCCTCTGACACCGCCTGGTGTAGAGGTCCTGGGTGGCAGGCAGCTTTGCCCCAGTGATGTACTGGGCCATATGCACTACCCTTTGAAGTGCCTTGCGGTCAGAGGCCGAGCAGTTGCCGTACCAGGCAGTGATGCAATCGGTCAGGATGCTCTCGATGTTGCAGTTGTAGAACATTTTGAGGATCTGAGGACCCATGCCAAATCTTTTTAGTTTCCTGAGGGGAAGTAGGCTTTGTCGTGCCCTCTTCACGACTGTCTTGGTGTGTTTGGACCAATCTAGTTTGTTGTTGATGTGGACACCAAGGAATTTGAAGATCTCAACCTGCTCCACTACAGCCCTGTCGATGAGAATGGGGAAGTGCTCGGTGCTCCTTTTCCTGTAGTCCACAATCATCTCCTTAGTCTTGGTTACGTTGAGGGATAGGTTGTTATTCTGGCACCACCCTGCCAGGTCTCTGACCTCCCTATAGGCTGTCTCGTCGCTGTCGGTGATCAGGCCTACCAATGTTGTGTCGTCAGCAAACTTAATGATGGTGTTGGAGTTGTGCCAGGCCATGCAGTCGTGGGTGAACAGGGAGTACAGGAGACTGAGCACGCACCCCTGGGGAGCTCCAGTGTTGAGGATCAGTGTGGCAGATGTGTTGCTACCTACCCTCACCACCTGGGGGTGGCCCGTCAGGAAGTCCAGGATCCAGTTGCAGAGGGATGTGTTTAGTCCCAGGTTCCTTAGCTTAGTGATGAGCTTTGAGGGTACTATGGTGTTGAACGCTGAGTTGTAGTCAATGAACAGCATTCTCACATAGGTGTTCATTTTGTCCAGGTGGGAAAGGGCAGTGTGGAGTGCAATAGAGATTGCATCATCTGTAGATCTGTTTGGGCGGTATGCAAATTGGATTTGGTCTAGGGTTTCTGGGATAATGGTGTTGTGAGCCATCACCAGCCTTTCAAAGCACTTCATGGCTACGGACGTGAGTGCCACGGGTCTGTAGTCATTTAGGCAGGTTACCTTTGTGTTCTTGGGCACAGGGACTATGGTGGTCTGCTTGAAGCATGTTGGTATTAAGCTACTCTGTTTATTGGTTTCATAATACAGGGATATTACCAGTTGAAAAGGTACCCTGTCTGGATAAATCCACAGAAGTGTGAGTATGTGTGTATCCATGTCTTCTCTCCCTGCAGAGTTGAGAACATCCCTGGAGGAACACCAGTCGGCCATAGAGCTCATCATGACTAAATACAGGGAACAGGTCTTCAGACTCCTCATGGCCAGTAAGAAGGACGACCCAGCCATCGTCACCCAATTAAAGGAGCAGCACACCACTGTAAGTGACCCACCTTCTTCTAGTGTCACATCATACTCAGGAGCTACACTTTCCTCTTGTATTGAGGAAGTTCAAAGCAAATATTTATATAGTTTCTATTTTGACTCTGCAGGAAATGCAAGCACACATAGACAAGATCAATGAGATGGCTACGGTGATGAGGAAGGCTATCGAAGTGGATGAGGGGAGGTTGTGTGAAGACGAGGAGAGGATTAAGCAACTAGAGGTGAGTCACACAGGTTGTCTGTATTCTCACTGTTTACTGAAAGCATTGACTGAGTACTAACAGTACTACTATTTCAAACATACTATTAAAGATGTATGCATGTTTTTTTTGGGCAGCTGGAGAACAGTGGTCTTCGTGAGCTGCTAGGGATCAGTCGAGAGGCCTTCCTAGTTCTGACGAGAGAGGAGGCCTCGGATAGCACATCCCTGTCTGCCCTGTTGACCAGCGCTGACATCAGCCTCCGGAAGAGTTAGGCCCACACCAGCACTAGCTTGGAGTGTGTGTGTGTGTGTGTATATATGCCCCCCCGCTGCCACCTTGTACAGCCCATGCCCCCCAATCACCTACAGCCACACAAACTCCCAGAGGGCACTCAACAATGAACGAAGCCCCAGGTCATACTGCCGCCCACCTGTCACACTACAATGGAGATATACATTAGGAAGCCTCTTGAGACAAATGGGAAAATCCTCCAGCAGTTTAGTCTGTCATGCAGTTTTTGTGTTGGCATGCATTGTGCTATCTGATGAGCCTGTGGGGTTTTAAAGTGTGAAAGTGCTGCTGTTGAATGACAATAAAACACTTGAAAGAAACATGTTAAAGTTTGGCTAGTGCCCTCTAGCTGAAACCCAGTGGTGAAAATACTGTATGTGTGAACAGGACTCGTTTGAATGCACAACTTACTGTATGTAGACTAAATTGGACCTAATGGTTGCACCATGATACATTACAATGTAACTGATGACACATTTTGGGAACAGAGGAGCAGAGAAATGAACAAGCGATTTTTAGGAAAAACAATTTATCAAATAATTTCTCACACAACAAAACAGAAACACAGACAAACAGCCCATTTTAAAACATGACAAGGTAAGTACCTAAGAGCTGTAGTGAAAAATACTGAAAGGCAACCTTAACCTTTAAGAAAGCTTCATCAGTAATCTTAGTGCATAGAAGCATTTCCTAGTGAGGCATTTCAACAGAATGGCTATAACTTTACAATGTCGGCCTCACCCCTGTGTGTTTTGGTTTGGAAACTGAGAAAAGTAGAAATGGCCATTTCTACTTGCATTTCAATCTTTCATCCTTGACACTAATCCTAATCTGAATCCTGTCAGGTGATAAAAGATCAATACATTTTAATTCAACATCCTGTCGTGGCGAGGATTTACAAAATCACTGGTGGGATATTACACTGCATCTGAGGATACCTTGTTTTGCACAAGAGGAAAGAATCTCAAATGATCCACTTAAGCTTCAATATTACATTTGGAGGAAAAACTGACATTGTTCATGGAATGTATTAATAAACCATGTCATGTGACTCTGCAGGCAAACTCCTTATACACATCATTAATGCCTCAAGCCAGCTTTTCATACCAAAGCACATACTGGGTGGGTAATGAGAGAGAAAGAACCTAAAGAAAAGTCCCAGAAGACATATTGGACTCCCTTAAAATCAGTGTTTCCCCTAGGTTCAATTAGCGGTGGCCCACCGCTGCAATAAATTACCGAGGCATGCTTTTAAAGGGATAGTCATTGGCTCAAATGATTGGATGTCTATGGGAACAGCTGGCAGGACATTGTGCTTACAATATCTAGCAATGCAGCTACCCTTGCACCACTGCTAAAAAAAAGTCATAGGGGAAACACAGGAAATGCTTTACCAAACGAAAGCTGGCAAGAGAGAACATAAACAGCAGGCCCACTTTAATGAAGCGTTAGGCCACCTGACAGAGAAATAGAGGCTGTGGCACTTGTCGTTTGCTCTTCCTGCTACTGCTTAACACTTCAGGAAATACTACTCACCATTTCCTATAAACATCAGTGTTCAGGATCCACCTAAACCTACCACTTGTGGTTTATGATTTTAGAGTGCTATGTCCATGAAATCAAGAGAGGATACATTTTAGGCTGCAAGTTCCCACTCATACCTCTAATAGTGTTTGATTCAACAACTATGTTTCACAAAAAGGGCCCCCAAAACACATTTCAATATAACAGCTCTCATATTTCTTAAAAATGTAATTGTTCATATTTGTAGAAAGCAAAGAAAAAAAGTGGCCTCTAAATACAGTTTTACAAAACATGGTGTAAAAGTGACCGTTTGCATTTGAAAATGTTGACAAAACATTAAAAACAATTTACATCCATTGGAGCCTAAATGGGCATACCCAGAACTCCGACAGTGGTGTCATACCCATTAAAACTGGGGGGGACATATGCCCTCCAATTTCATTGAGTGTTATTAAGATAAACAAAGTATACTTACTTTTACACAAAATGAATACCTACCTACCAAATGTTGCTGTCAAAGCCACCTCAAAATGACTGGCTGCATGATGCATCTCCATCTTAAGGTTCCAAATGTTTTCTTGTGCTATTCAGTGGTACTAAAACACATATGTTGCCCATACTGGTATGCTGTAACCCTAGTTGTTTAAAGGCACTGTGATGTACTAGGAGAGAGGGTGCCCAACTATTTTGGCACAATATTATGTGGCAGCGGTAACAGCTTCCTCAGTACCGTCTAAGAAAATGCAGCCAAATACCACAAGACTGAGGAAGTGAAACAAATCATTCTCAAAAATAATGCTTTGAAAATTCTCTGTGTGCACTTTGTGGCAAAGTTCCTCCCAGAGCATATATAAATAATACCTTAATGGACTTTTACCATCATCAATGGAATCAAAACATCCATAATCTGGAATAGAAGGACTCCAAACGCAATGGTGCTTCCCCTGTAGATAGAGAGCCCATGCACGATAGCACCCTCCTAGTGGGGTGAATCTGTCTACCTGGCTGGGTAAAATGGGTCTAAGTTGAGTGGGTGGGTTTAAAGGAGGAGGGGTGTGCGCTCGCCAGCGGACTCTCTCCTGCCAGTCAGCTGTCGGGCACGGGCGAGGAGACGGGAAGGGAGTGAGGACGTGTGGTGGCTTGGGTCGAGAACATTGGTCTTGCGGCGCTCCCGCTCTTGCAGCCACATGAGGTAAGGGCTGGGGGGGAAGAAGGGCCGTGTGCGTTCCCGGTAGAGCTGTAGCACGATACCAGACACACCCAGAACCACCCACACTGTGATCATGATGAAATCTGGAATACCAAGAGGACAAAAATATGTTATGTTGAAAGGTCAAAATCAGGTGCCCAACATATGGCCTGCCTGCAGGTTAAATAAAAGAAAACTCTCTGAAGTGATTTTACTCACCAATGTCCTGGAAAGGCACATCAGTAAAGGCCTTGCTGAAGTTGTCGTTGAGGAAGCGTTTGAGGATATTAAGGGTGATGTAGGAGAGGCTGGTATATATGTAAGCATTCACAGCCAGCACCACAGCATAGGCTCCAGCTACACCACACGTAGTGATGTTACCCTGCAGACAGATAACACCCACACAGCAATATTACCCAGAGGCTCCATTTCCACATTTGTCCTCCCAAATCTTTGAAAGTTCTAAGCCCTTCTTGAGTTTAAAGTGGGAGGGGACTATGGCGTTGAATTGGACAGCCACTGTAAAGAAAGTGCAGAGGGGTAGGGATCTACCTCTCTTGGCCAGCGGACAAAGAAGAGCAGTACCACCACCACGATGCAGCTGAACGTCACCCAGAACACCACATTCGAACGGAACACCTGTATGTCACCTGAGGAAGTGATGAGAATGTTTTTACAACGTTGTTACAATACTTTCTGTGTCATACAACATTCATCTGATTGAGCATTATCCTGCTTGAACTAGTAAATCAAATAAATGATCATCTGATGTAGGTATTTTTGGGTTATTTTACCAACAGGCGTGAAGAAGACAATGGAGGAGATGAGGAACCCCAACATGAGACCGACGGTGACGACACAGGACATAACTGAGCCGAAGCGCCACCAGCTCATCACCAGGATAACTCCCCCCACTACGCCAATCACTGCTGTCAGGGTCAGGCGGACTGCAGGGAGGAAACACAGACACTTCTGTCAGGGTCAGATGGAGAGGGAGTTGGACAAATATCTTTATTTGTCATAGAGCCATAGAAGAATGATAAGCTTCTGGCAAGGGGTCCAACTCAGACTGACCCCAAATAAATGAAAGCAAGTCCAGGAATTTATCCATCAATTCTAAACTCAACTGCTCTACAGATAGATTAACATTCTTTAAATTGTCTTTACACTAAACCATGTGCTCTTCAGCATGATGGAACCCGTGTGACAACTTAATTACTGGAACATGTGCTTTTACAGTGAGATGTTTGTTCTATGGAGAAATGTGTTGTTTCAAACTGAACTGTGTGTTGTGCACTGGGGAAGTTTCCCATTGCATCCTGGATAAGTTATCTGGCATCCTTCCATCAGCTCCACCACTGACCAAATCACATTAGGGTTCTGGTGTGTAATTATGAATTCATACGCTCACCGCCATCCTCTATGACTAACACATACAAGCCAACACTGACATCACCTTGCATATGGGGAGCACGAACACCAATGCAAGCCATTCTAGGTTTCTCCAAATCAACATAGACAAACTGTAACATAAGCATAAAATGCATACGTGACATATTTTGCTCGGCCTTTTAGATGGCATGTGGGGCACATGTCCCATATCATCACTTATCTCCATACTGTAACAACTGTACTGATTTAGCACGGGCTAATCTGATTGCATTTCCCAGTTAATGAGACCAACAGGAGTTTCTTTCAACTGAGCTGACCTGATTGAATCACAGAAACCTCCATGCTTTCAGGGGGCACTGACTGGAGCTCTCGAAATGAAAATAGGATCATTTTTGGGGAAAATCATATTCATATGGCATGACTATCTAATTCACATTTATGAGAGACCTGTGATGATTAATGCAATTTGTCTGGCCACAAAGCCTGTTTGTATGGCTAATTTCATTCCAAAATACTGTATGCTTTGGAGACTAATTAAAAACTACAGAGGGAGTACAGAGAGAACTGAACAAGCATATGACCAAATAAACTGAAGCCAATGTTTACTATAGAAAAAACTACATAATTAAAATCCTTATCAACCTGGCTGACAAGGTCAACAATCTTCTTATGTTCATTTGAAATCACTTAAACTTACTGTCATAGTCCAGTTTTGTAGTTCTTGTGATCAGGATGAAAAAAAGAAACGCTGCAAAGCCAAAGCCCATACAGAATAGCTCTAAGAGAGAGGAAGATGGAGAGGGGAACAAGGGAGGAAAGTTTAATATGGGAGAGCAACACAGGAAACACACATTTTCTAGCATGACATCTACGACTGGTTTCATAGACCCAGATTAAACCTGCTACTCAACTAAAAACATGACCAGCGAAGAGTATTTATTATTTTTCTTTCACGTTACTTTTTCATATTATGTGGGAGCAACAGTTTACAACAAGACCTTTAACCTCCAGGCCATATTTTCATTAGCTGGCTGGCATGAACTTTAAATGAGAGTTGGACTTTCACAAACTATAAATAACTGGGATACAGCTAGTTGGGAGCGGCTATTTATTACTGGTGTTCTTCTACAGGGAGGAAAAGCCCTAGACTTCCCAGACTTATCTTCCAGTGATGTAGTGGAAAACTTGGTAAGTCAACACTTGTTTCCCCCTACTCACCACATTTGAAGAAGCGGTGCCCAAAGAAGCACACGAAGAGGCCAGCTAAACCAGCGATGGTGAAGAAGATCCTTGTGGATATCTTCCCTAGAAGAAAAGAAAGTACATCAGCCTTAAGTCATTCTGTCTTTCCACATAGTTGGTCTAACTTGTTGTTGGTCTAACAAGAGCAGCAGACCCTGTGTCAACTGTTTGTCTTCTTTCTCCTGCTCTGAAAATGCTTATTGCTCCATTACAGTTTGTTACTGTTGACGAGAGTTGACATATGGGCTCATAAGTCAGTTACTAATCAAAATAGAGGCTGAAATCAGCTGACAACATATTCCCAGGGGACTGGTGTTGATCTTCCCTGGTCTTAAATGCATGATGTCCTTCAAGGTGCATTTCATAAGATTTCCACGGAAATAGCCCTCAAGGTCTCAGCCAGAACGATTGCAGTATAGTAAATGTCTTCTGTGTAGAATGACATTATGCTCTCGTTCCACTCAACAACAAGTCTCATTGAATGAGGCCCTGGGAATTCAGACAGGAATAGTCAGATATCTTTGGAAATGTCTCCATTATAGACATATATTGACTGACGTTTCCCTGCAAAAAGACCCCTTTGGCCCAGTGCTGGTTGTCCCACTTACCCAGAGTGTCACAGCCATCCAGGGTGGAGGAGAAGCTGCAGGCGTAGGTGTGGACAGGGATATACGAGGAAGAGGTGTTAAGCACTGGGTCTCTGACTATGACAGAGTAGATGACACCCTGGCCCGGGATGGAGCTAAACACTACCTCTGTCTTATCACTGGATGATAGTGTCATGAGCTACAGGGAGAGAAAAAAATGAGAAAAGCTCACCATACCATTACACCACAACCAGCAAGTTTACAGTCTACAATCCCAATCTGTATTTTCATACATGTCCATTTTGCACTACATTCACACTATTATCAACTCACCCTTTTCCCATGCTCTCTCATGGTCTGCACATTGGCCACACTCTGGATGCTGATGATGAGGCTCTGCTCTGATAGGTCGCTCTCAGGCAGGAAGTACTGGTAGATGTCGTACCTCAGGCGCCAGCGAGCGTTTTCACCCACTTCAGTGTCACAGGCGGGCGGATTGGAGCCCCTGAGGAGGTTAAAACAGAGGTCAGTTCACAATGGATTCTGAAAGTTTGCTTTAAAGTACGAATGTGCATTTGGGGAAACAGTGCCACTGTTTGCCCCCCAGTGCCTTGGTTATTGTTTTGTTGATGACAACAGAGAAGAGTGGCAGCGTGGTAAAAAGAATTGCACAGCATATTTGGCTGTTCTATCACTGCATGTGCAGTGATGTCAGATGAGAAAAACAGTGGTTGTTTACAGTAACTTCTTTATTGTTGTAATATCCTAAACGGACATGGCACTTTCACCTATGAACGATTCTAGCTTTAAAACAGAAATGTTGATTTTTATTATAACAATTTTTCAACATATATTTTTCACAATTAAATAAGATGGCTCAGAAGGGCTGTTACAAATAATAATAATAAACACAGCAATATGAAAATGCAAGTCTCTTTCTTTAAAAAAATATATATATAATTTAGAGACTACGCAAAAGAAGTGTCCCCATCACTTTTGTCTCATTCAACAACAACAAAAATGTTTTGCCACAGACCACCCCAGACCTCCCTGGTCTTTTGCTTTTCAAAATATCAGTTTATTTTTGTTCCAGGTAAATTTAGATACAGTTCAGTCTACAGACCACAGGCCAATGTAACATTTTAACAGGAAGATTGTGCGCGTGTGTTTCCGCTCTGCAGTCTGCTTGGCCCTGACAGAAGTGTGTGTGTGTTTCCGCTCTGCGGTCCGTTTAATGAGAGCCAGCACTTCCCATAGCCTGGTCAACAGATTATCACACCATAGCCTGGTCAACAGATTATCACACCATAGCCTGGTCAACAGATTATCACACCATAGCCTGGTCAACAGATTATCACACCATAGCCTGGTCAACAGATTATCACACCATAGCCTGGTCAACAGATTATCACACCATAGCCTGGTCAACAGATTATCACACCATAGCCTGGTCAACAGATTATCACACCATAGCCTGGTCAACAGATTATCACACCATAGCCTGGTCAACAGATTATCACACCATAGCCTGATTAATAGCAACAAAGTATTTTCTTTATTTACATTAGAACATATCAATGATTTCCCTCTCCCAAAATGCTGGAGAGGCTGGGTTCCAATCACTCTACCTCAACACTTGTGGGTAAATCTCTTTGCTCTACTAAAGCACATTCCTAGCCAGAGCCTTGGCATTAGGAAATGTCTTACTCTGCTTCCACCACAATGAAAGCCACACAAATGTAGGACAGCACATAATGCACTCATGCATTATTGTCTTTCAGTCACAGGACTATTTCTTTGGCTAATTGTTGGCTTTTCACCAGGGTTAACTTTAAAACATTTAATCAAAAACATATGCAGAGAGTGCCCTGCCTCACATTTGTTTGGTTACATACAAGAGTGGTTACATACAAGATGCTCATATATAAACCCTCTAATGTGTTGTTACCTTGAATATCCAATATTTGCAGGTGCAAAGCGGATAGTAGTCTCAAAAAGGTTGTAGTGGAGATAGATATTTGGGTCAATGTCCAGGTCAAATTCCAGATTACAAGCTCCAGGGACTGGGTCTGCAGAGAGAGAGAAAACACGTTATTAAAACCAGCCAATCAAAAGTCAAAGTTTTTTCTTGATGTCCATTGACAGTGCAGTAGTAGCAGACTGTTGAGAGTTTGTACCATTGGTCTATGCAGATGGCCTACTGGTGACTGTGGAGAAGTTGTAGAGTGCAGATTACTCTACACAGATACAATCAGTTTGGTGGATGGCAAAACAGCTTTGAAATTTGTCCTCAGTCAACCATTTGTTTTGTTCAATAATCCAACTGGCATTCTTTGTTTTGGGGTTTGTTTGAAACGGGCTTCATATCTACTAGATACTCTTGCTATTATTTTGACATGGTATATTGAGTGGTTAAAACAGTGGTGGATTGAGGGTGAGTAGTGAGAGGTAAAATATCCTGGAATGCTAACAGTGATGTAAGGTAACATACAGATACATCCCCTTGACAGATAGTGGGAGGCCACCTAAAACTGTAGAGGAATTGGTGGATTATTCTGGGAAGCGGAGATGGAAGGGCATACATACCAGAGCTGGTGTAGGGGAGGATGACCCCAGTGCCGGCCACAGAGTCACCATCAGGGGCCAGCAGGAACCAGGAAAGCTTTGTCTGACCGGGGATCAGGGGTGAGAGAAGGCCCGAGTCCACTGCTGTTAGAGAGAGGCCCAGCCCTGGCATCTGCCCAAAGTTGTCAACCAGACAACCAGAAAATCACTCAAATAGTCAGTCAACAACACAGCCCTAATCCATCCAAATCAGTCACCAAATTACTGCTTTATTCCGTGCTGTAATGTAAAGTACTACTGACATGTGGTCAGCCGGGCGTCTGTGCACCTCTTCTCACCTAGCTGTAGGCTTTTCCTGCCAAATGGTTTTGACAGTGGAGAAAGAATGACTTGTAGTGATATTCACTTCCAGATGACACTCATTAAATGTCTATGCTGTGTTTGGTACATTTTCCCCTTCACAGTTGGGGACTGTTTTCATTGTTGACTTCACTAGTCAGAGCATGTTAACTGCTTTAGCCTATTCTCACCATGAGTTAGGACTACTTTGAGTTAGTTGAAAGTGTTTTCAGTAGTAATATGGAAAGGCGTTCAAAGTTTTCCGTCAGCACCAAAGAGCTTGTGACCAGCCTAACACATGATCACAGCTCTACTCAGTCAGAGTGTCTGCAAATCTCACAAGACACTGACGCAAGTGGGTCACTAGAAACGGTGTGTGTGATAGGGTGATTGGCGACTGTTTCTTCACCCAACCCTTAGGATCTCTGGGACCAAGGTCAGGATTGGTCAATCCATCTTACCCTTGCCTCATGCCCGTCTTCCTCCCATGATGAGCAACCAGTCTGGTTCCACATCATCTGACTTCCCTCCACAAGTCAGTGGACCAATCAGTGCCAATCATGTGTGTGTGTGTTTGTTCGTACGTGTTTGATAGGGTAATAGGTCATATTGAATGAATGAACACTGACCTGAATTAGACTATTACATAAATCTATTTTACTGTGAGCGTGTGTGTTTGTGTGTGAGCCAGTGTCTTACCCTGGTGTAGGACAGCGTAGCATTGCTGTGCTGTGTGTGGAACTGGAGGGTGATAAAGGCCACGTCAAGGGGGATTCTGGAGACCACAGCCTGCACTGTCTCGTTCTCATGCACATTCACATTCTGAAAGGTGTTGAACAGGAAAACCACCCGATCTGAGAGAGGAAATATATGTTACAGCATTATCATCCCAGGCTATCCACAACCTGTTACTAGGTTCATTTATATACAGTGGGCTACCAAAATTATTGACAGTCAACAAATTTGGAAAATTTGAGAAAGAGAAAAGCTCAGAGAAAGAGATGAACTAATAATACTTTTCCCCCAAAAAATGTAGGGCTAAAAAATAGACACCGCTGTCTTCAATACCTCACCTTGCAAGGATAACAGCACTGCGCCTTTTTCTAAAATGTTTTATGAGTTGGTTCACCCGTAAGTGTGAAAGTCTTTCCAGTTCTGCTGTTCTGATTTTCGTTGACGGCCCACTGATAAATCTCGCACAGGTGCTGTGACTATGTGGTTGCGCCTGTGGTTGTGACAACATCATCCAGGATGTGAGCCTATCGTAAGTACATCTGAGAATGACACCTTCAATCCACAACATATACCAAAAAAAAAGGCAGTCCAGATCCTCACACAACACAACTATTGTATTGTAACTGTTGCGACACTGCTTAGCTAATCTCCAAATAGGCAACTGGATGTTCTCACTGCTTGTGTATTACATATGGCTTTTTCACTTTCTACTCTCTTGCTCCCCTTCCTTTGTGCAGCCTTCTGTCTACTTTTATGGTCTCTCGGTCTGTCCATACCTCCTGAATTGTCACCAGTCTTTCCCACTGGTCTCTTGTCTCTCTCTGTTGAATCTTACAACACATGAGATGGTTTGTCAGGGTACAAGGGTCATTTGCGCATGGGTATACTGTATTCTCATTGTGACCGATACAAAGGTTAGACTGAAAAAGAAGCATGACTACCATGTTGGGTTCTTTTCCTTTCGTTTAACATGTGCTGTGGGGGGGGGCATGGCAAGGCAAGACAAGACAAGAGTGGGTGTATACAATCAGCATTTGATCCCATTTAGTGTAGCATTTACAAAGCCTTTAGAACTTGGGTATGAAATTGAGGGCAAGATAAAACTGTTTTTACCATAAACAATAATAGCCTATTTTGAAATCCCAGACTAATTCCACATAACTATTTTACTGTTAAATACATATTGAATACTGTTATGCTTCCCCTTTTCCAGCAACTAGTACAACTGTCTTCACCTCATCATAACCCAAACAATAAGGATGTTTTACTCCATTGTTTGTTTTTGTTGATAATTGAGTCTTTGCAAAACAAACAATGCCATTTCAAAATACAACTTGTTAACCTTAGTTCATGTCATGGACTATCAGCCCGTGCATCCACAGTTCCATCTATGAATTTGAGAGTGGTTCATATTTCTCCAGCCTCAATGTGAAGACTAACTGCAACAATAGGTACCATCTCCAAACATAGGAATGGTTAACAATTCATTAAGTTAGTGGAGTTGATATCCCTGATTCAAAGAACGCGTATATATATCTTCTTTATGTATGATTGGCTTTCAGCCAGCAACCTTGATGTAATCTAAAAGTTCTACAAGTTCATCAAATGGCAATCTTATTTTAAAAGATTAAAAGCACGACTTACTTTCCAGTTGTGCTACAACTCCATCACAGACCAAGACATATACAAATATGTACGTTAGCCAGGAGGACGGCATTTTCTTCAGGCCCACGATCCTACTTCCTAGTCTGCTACATTCACTTGCAATACATTTGGTGAGATATTCAATAAAGGCTTTCCTGCGACAGGCCAGTGCAACATAGCGTGGCTACAAATTCGTTTTCATTGCTGTTGTTGCTTCCGCGGAACAACCCCAACCACGTCCGGTCGCTCAAACGTACTACGAATGTCAACTGCTGCAAGCCACTTCCTTTCCCCAGGAGACGTCAAAACAACATGGGCAGGTCCCAGTCCCTAGTCCTAGTCCTAGCGGGCGTTCCAGAGCACAGAGATTGTAACCTCACACTGATTTTAAATTTAATTAAATCACTGAACAAAACAGCAACTGGGTGATTATCATGAAACCAGTTTTAAACATATCTCTAGCAAATTCAGTTCCAAAACCATGACGCATCTGCAAAAATCAACTATCATTCTAAGGACTAAGATGTATAGTTTTGGGGAAAATGTAAATTTTAAATCCATTTTTAGTTTTCGAAAGAATTTTGTACATTTTCATACCCAATTCTCATTACCTGAAATGCATACAGACTAAATTCTCGGGTCCAAAATTGTATACAATTTTACTTTAGAAAAACCAATCTTATTTTAATAAAACACAAAATATGTTGCTGTAGTTTGTCCATAAATCAAAAATGTAATACAAGTTGACATTTACATTAAACTATCATATTTAGTTTTATTAACCTATGATGCATAATCCAGAGGAGTAGTTGAGGTAAAATGAATTTATTAATTTAAATGCCTTCAGATAGAGGTTCTTAATCTCAATCACCCACTTTACCTCACTTGACCTTCTCATTACCAAACCGCTAAAACACTCAAATTGGCAAAAAAAAGTCTGATATAATTTTATAATTATTTTATCATTTAATTTATTTTCAGTGTTATTTTTAACTCATTGGCGTTTTTTCATTTGGCGAGAAATGTGAACAAAATAATAGAAATGTATTGGTTTATAACCGTTTTGGACTGTTACGATAATGACAATTTTGTGAAAATTTTGGTAAAATGCACAATATCTGATAAAAAAAAAACATAATAATAATTATGAAACAGATAGAGTGCCCTCAGAAAGTATTCGCACCCCTTGACTTTTTACACATTTGGTTGTATTGTAGCCTGAATTTAAAATTGATTAAATGTAGATATTTTGGCCTACACCCAAAACCCCATAATTTCAAAGTGGAATGATATTTGAACGGTAGTGTATATACAGTTGAAGTCGGAAGTTTACATATACTGAGGTTGGAGTCATTAAAACTTGTTTTCAACCACTCCACAAATTTCTTGTTAATAAACATTAGTTTTGGCAAGTCGGTTAGGACATCTACTTTGTGCATGACACAAATACTCTTTCCAATAATTGTTTACAGACAGATTATTTCAAGACCTCAGAAAAAAATTGGAGACCTCCACAAGTCTGGTTCATCCTTGGGAGCAATTTCCAAACGCCTGAAGGTACCACATTCATCTGTACAAACAATA
Organism: Oncorhynchus tshawytscha; assembly: GCF_018296145.1. Classification (NCBI taxonomy): domain Eukaryota; kingdom Metazoa; phylum Chordata; class Actinopteri; order Salmoniformes; family Salmonidae; genus Oncorhynchus; species Oncorhynchus tshawytscha. The sequence goes on from NC_056445.1 coordinate 22,035,179, forward strand.
GTACGCAAGTATAAACACCACGGGACCACGCAGCCATCATACCGCTCAGGAAGGAGACACATTCTATCTCCTAGAGATGAACGTACTTTGGTGCGAAAAGTGCAAATATTCCCAGAACAACAGCAAAGGACCTTGTGAAGATGCTGGAGGAAACAGGTACAAAAGTATCAATATCCACAGTAAAACGAGTCCTACAGTGCCTTGCGAAAGTATTCGGCCCCCTTGAACTTTGCGACCTTTTGCCACATTTCAGGCTTCAAACATAAAGATATAAAACTGTATTTTTTTGTGAAGAATCAACAACAAGTGGGACACAATCATGAAGTGGAACGACATTTATTGGATATTTCAAACCTTTTTAACAAATCAAAAACTGAAAAATTGGTCGTGCAAAATTATTCAGCCCCCTTAAGTTAATACTTTGTAGCGCCACCTTTTGCTGCGATTACAGCTGTATGTCGCTTGGGGTATGTCTCTGTCAGTTTTGCACATCGAGAGACTGAAATTTTTTCCCATTCCTCCTTGCAAAATAGCTCGAGCTCAGTGAGGTTGGATGGAGAGCATTTGTGAACAGCAGTTTTCAGTTCTTTCCACAGATTCTCGATTGGATTCAGGTCTGGACTTTGACTTGGCCATTCTAACACCTGGATATGTTTATTTTTGAACCATTCCATTGTAGATTTTGCTTTATGTTTTGGATCATTGTCTTGTTGGAAGACAAATCTCCGTCCCAGTCTCAGGTCTTTTGCAGACTCCATCAGGTTTTCTTCCAGAATGGTCCTGTATTTGGCTCCATCCATCTTCCCATCAATTTTAACCATCTTCCATGTCCCTGCTGAAGAAATGCAGGCCCAAACCATGATGCTGCCACCACCATGTTTGACAGTGGGGATGGTGTGTTCAGGGTGATGAACTGTGTTGCTTTTACGCCAAAGATAACGTTTTGCATTGTTGCCAAAAAGTTTAATTTTGGTTTCATCTGACCAGAGCACCTTCTTCCACGTGTTTGGTGTGTCTCCCAGGTGGCTTGTGGCAAACTTTAAACAACACTTTTTATGGATATCTTTAAGAAATGGCTTTCTTCTTGCCACTCTTCCATAAAGGCCAGATTTGTGCAATATACAACTGATTGTTGTCCTATGGACAGAGTCTCCCACCTCAGCTGTAGATCTCTGCAGTTCATCCAGAGTGATCATGGGCCTCTTGGCTGCATCTCTGATCAGTCTTCTCCTTGTATGAGCTGAAAGTTTAGAGGGACGGCCAGGTCTTGGTAGATTTGCAGTGGTCTGATACTCCTTCCATTTCAATATTATCGCTTGCACAGTGCTCCTTGGGATGTTTAAAGCTTGGGAAATCTTTTTGTATCCAAATCCGGCTTTAAACTTCTTCACAACAGTATCTCGGACCTGCCTGGTGTGTTCCTTGTTCTTCATGATGCTCTCTGCGCTTTTAACGGACCTCTGAGACTATCACAGTGCAGGTGCATTTATACGGAGACTTGATTACACACAGGTGGATTGTATTTATCATCATTAGTCATTTAGGTCAAAATTGGATCATTCAGAGATCCTCACTGAACTTCTGGAGAGAGTTTGGGGTCACTTAGTGTACATACACTACCGTTCAAAAGTTTGGGGTCACTTAGAAATGTCCTTGTTTTCCATGAAAACATGCATGAAATAAGTTACAAAATTAATAGGAAATATAGTCAAGATGTTGACAAGGTTATAAATAATGGTTTTTAATTGAAATAATAATTGTGTCCTTCAAACTTTGCTTTCGTCAAAGAATCCTCCATTTGCAGCAATACAGCCTTGCAGACCTTTGCCATTCTAGTTGTCAATTTGTTGAGGTAATCTGAAGAGATTTCACCCCATGCTTCCTGAAGCACCTCCCACAAATAGGATTGGCTTGATGGGCACTTTTTACATACCATACGGTCAAGTTGCCCCACAACAGCTCAATAGGGTTGAGATCTGGTGACTGTGCTGGCCACTCCATTATAGACAGAATACCAGCTGACTGCTTCTTCCCTAAATAGTTATTTCATAGTTTGGAGCTGTGCTTTGGGTCATTGTCCTGTTGTAGAAGGAAATTGGCTCCAATTAAGCGCCATCCACAGGGTATGGCATGGCGTTGCAAAATGGAGTGATAGCCTTCCTTCTTCGAGATCCATTTTACCCTGTACAAATCTCCCACTTTACCACCACCAAAGCACCCCCAGACCATCACATTGCCTCCACCAACCACTCCTCCAGCTTTAAAAAAAAAAAATCTGCATCTCAAGAATGTTCTTCTTTATGATCCTGACACCTCAAACTTAGATTCATCCGTCCATCACACTTTTTTCCAATCTTCCTCTGTCCAGTGTCTGTGTTCTTTTGCCCATCTTAATATTTTATTTTTATTGGCCAGTCTGAGATATGTATTTTTCTTTGCAACTTTACCAAGAAGGCCAGTATCCCAGAGTCGCCTCTTCACTGTTGACATTGAGACTGGTGTTTTGCGGGTACTATTTAATGAAGCTGCCAGTTGAGGACTTGTGAGGCATCTGTTTCTCTAACTAGACACTCTAATGTAATTCTAATGTACTTGTCCTCTTGTGCACCGGGGCCTCCCACTCCTCTTTCTATTCTGGTTAGAGCCAGTTGTACACAGCGTTGTACGAGATCTTCAGTTTCTTGGCAATTTCTCACATGGAATAGCCTTCCTTTCTCAGAACAAGAATAGACTGATGAGTTTCAGAAGAAAGTTCTTTGTTTCTGGCAATTCTGTAATCAAACCCACAAATGCTGATGCCCCAGATACTCAACTAGTCTAAAGAAGGTCAGTTTTCTTGCTTCTTTAATCAGGACAACAGTTTTCAGATGTACTAACATTATTGCAAAAGGGTTTTCTAATGATCAATTAGCCTTTTAAAATTATAAACTTGGATTAGCTAAAACAACGTGCCATTGGAACACAGGAGTGATGGTTGCTGATAATAGTCCTCTGTATGCCTATGTAGATATTTCATAAAAAATATGGCATTTCCAGCTACAATAGTCATTTAAAACATTAACAACGTCTACACTGTATTTCTGATCAATTTAATGTTATTTTAATGGACAAAAAAATAGCTTTTCTTTCAAAAACAAGGATAATTCTAAGTGACCCCAAACTTTTGAGCGGTAGTGTATATATATATTTTTTTTAATTTTATTTACAAATGATAAGGTGAAATGTCTGAAGTCAATAAGTATTCAACAACTTTTTTATGGCATGCCTAAATAAGTTCAGGAGTAAAACATGTGCTTAACAAGTCACATAATAAGTTGCATGGACTCATTATGTGTGCAATAATAGTGTCTAACAAGATATTTGAAGGTAAGGTAACACTTTTTAAAATTCACGCTGTAAAACAATAAAATGTGGAATAAGTCAAGGGGTATGAATACTTTCTGAAGGCACTGTAAGTACATATCCTAACCTCAGTGATCCAAGAGGAAATTTAGCGGAAAATTACCCTTGAGAATTTTGGGGTCAAATGAGACCCAGCTACAGTTTATGGGGAAAATAAGTAAAATTATTTGTGTAAAATATTATTTTGTGCAATATGTTTGAATTCTTGGAGTATGATGAATATATATTTGTCTTTTACATTTTTCTGTCACAATTTTAGTCCTATTTCACCTCCAGTTCAAACCACCAGGAGGCCTGAGTGTACCGCATATAGAACCTTACAATTGGGAGTTTAAATGCTGGAGTTGAGGCACAGGCATTTTGGCATTGATTGCCCTGGAGATTTGTTTCAGTTGGGTTGATTCAGACAGTCTGTTGTTTTACACTATGGAAGTTTGCAAGATTATTATATGGTTATCAGGGTCGTATTCATTAGGGCATGCATACCATAACAAATGTGGATGGATGGAATCTCATCTCTTTTAAGAAATGGCACTGGGTATTACATTTACATAACATTTTATTCGTTTAGCAGACAATCTTATTTGAGATTTAAAGTTAGTGCCCTCATCTTAAAGGGGTAATCTTCTACATCCATAGAAAATATTTAATTGCTACATCAATTTTTGGACTTTTAAATGAATGATATGTACCTATTGATTCTTGAAGAATATAATTTATACACTGAGTGTTCAAAACATTAGGAACATCTGCTCTTTCCATGACATACAGTGCCTTCAGAAAGTGTTCATAACCCTTCACTTATTCCACGTTGTTGTGTTAAATCCTGAATTCAAATTTTAGCAAATTTGTTGAAAATGAAATTCAGAAATATCTCATTTACATAAGTATTCACACCCCTGAGTCCCCCCTTGCAGAACCATGTATGGCACTCAGGAACATTCACCGTCTTCTTGGAATGCAACTCCAGTGTAGATTGGGCTTTGTGTTCTAGGTTATTGTCCTGCTGAAAGGTGCATTCATCTCCCAGTCTCTCGTGGAAAGCAGACTGAACCAGGATTTCCTCTGTTTTTTTTATCCTGAAAAACTCCTCTGTCCGTAAGGATTTCAAGCGGTCCCCTTAACGTGATACAGCCACCACTATGCTTGAAAATACGAATGGTGGTTCTCAGTAATGTGTAAGACTTTGTATTCAGGACAAAAATGTAATTGACACATTTCTTGCAGAATTACTTTAGTGCATTATTGCAAAGAGGATGCATGTTTTGGAATATTTTTATTCTGTACAGGCTTCCTTCTTTTCACTGTAATTTAGGTTAGTATTGTGGAGTAACGACAATGTTGTTGATCCATCCACAGTGTTCTCCTATCACAGCCATTAAATTCTGTAACTGTTTTAAAGTCACCATTGGGCTCATGGTAAAAAAAAATGAGTTTGGAAGGCCTGTATCTTTGTAGTGACTGGGTGTGTTGATACACCATCCAAAGTGTCATTTATAACTTCACCATGCTCAAAGGGATATTTAATTTATATTTTTTCTCTTTTCACTCTGTCATTTAGTATTGTGGAGTAACTACAATATTGTTGATCCATCCTCAGTGTTCTCCTATCACAGCCATGGGGTACAGAGATGAGGTAGTCATTCAAATATCATGTTAAACACTGTTATTGTACACAGAGTGAGTCCATGCAACTTATGTGACTTGTTAAGCACATTTTTACTCCTGAACTTATTTAGGCTAGCCATAACAAAGAGGTTGAATACTTATTGACTCAAGACATTTCAGCTTTTCAGTTAAAACAATTTCACTTTGACATCATGGGGTATTGTTTGTAGGCTAGTGACAAAAACAAATCTATATTTAATACATTTTAAATTCAGGCTGTAATGCAAATGTCCCTTGACAAATTATATTTAAAAACATTTTTTATTAGAGTTAATTACTGGGAAAACAATAGTCACATAACACATACACAGAGAGATCTAGAGCAGGGATCTTTAACCTTTTCATGCCCAGCGACTCCCACCCAATCATGTTAGCAACACATTTTTTCACATCTTGTCTTATCAGGTGAATGATAATGGCAAGGAGAAGTAATAAAATGAATGGATTTGGTAGACCTGCTCTTTCCATGACAGACTAACCAGGTGAAAGCTATGATCCCTTACTGACAGATTTTTATTAAGCCTTGAGACAATTGAGACATGGATTGTGTATGTTTGCCATTCAGATGGTGAATGGGCAAGACCAAACATTTAAGTGCCTTTGAACAGGGTATGGTAGTAGGTGCCAGGCGCACCGGTTTGAGTGTTAACAACTGCAACGCTGCTGGGTTTGTCATGCTCAAGAGTTTCCTATGTATCAAGAATGGTTCACCATCCAAAGGACATCCAGCCAACTTGACACAACTGTGGGAAGCATTGGAATCAACATCCCTGTGGAACACTTGACACCTTGTAGTGCATGAGGCTGAGGCTGTCTTGAGGGCAAAGGGGTGTGAAACTCAATATTAGGAAGGTGTTTATGTTAACACTCAGTGTAAATGCGTCATGAGCATAGTTCTACTGTCCTACCCCATCAGAATCCAAAATACAAGCTCGTTTTACTCCAATGTTTGTAAACCAAGTAAATGTAAACACCATATAACCTCAAAACATGGTTAAAACTATAATTTGTATATTACAGATGGTCACTCCTTGCAACCATAGCTCTATGGATTTCAGTGGTTACATTTCTCCAGCCCCAGTAGTCAGCTTTTTACCAAAACAGGGAGGACAATTTGTTATTGTTTCAACTGCTGATTGCTGTTTTAAGGTCCCCAGCTAAGACAACCAACCATAACATTGAGTAAAAATGTTCCTCAATAAAGCAGCCATCACTGAGCTGATCAAGTAAATGAAGTGGTAACCAAGGACTAGTGGAAATATGAATCCATATTGAATTAAGTATATGGCTCTACTCTGACTGCACAGATCAACTTTCAAAGACCTTTAGTACTTCAGCTGCACATCTGCTCATACCTTTTTCACACTACAGAGCCAAACCCTAGGATGATTCTAGGCCAAGCCACGCTCTACTGTGCCAGCCTGGTTACGCATCCATTGTAGTTGCTAAGACTATGCTGGAAAGGACAATGTGAAAGCCAGCGCAGTATGGTTTGCACAAGAGTGTGAAAAGGGCATGAGTATGCTTAGTTTCTGGAAATTAAGTCAATATCAATATCATTTCCACTGACTTCAAATGTTACTGTCAATTATGAAGCGCAGACATGTTTTGCAGGAAGTCTGGCAACGTTTGGCCTTTTATTGGACAATGTAACAAAGGTAGATCAGACAACACAAATCAACAGAATCAACATCCAAATTGACAAACACACCAAGAGGTTTTAATAAAGTGCTGACCAAGAAAACAGATAAAGTAACTTAGACATGAAGCTCACGTAGAAAAGTAAAAACATGATCAATGAAAATAAACAAATTAAAATCTACCTCACGTTAACTTCCCCCTCTGTAAAATGATTAAGGGCTTCGCTTGTCCCTTTGTTGTCTACTACTTGTTCAAAGGATGCGTTACAGGTATATTATTATCAGTAGTAATTCATTTGAGATTTGACCATGTAATAATTTTTAAAAAACTCAGTCCGAGTGCTTTGTACTTTGTGCAATTCTCATTTGTAAAAACAAATATTAAAACCCTAGTTTCTAGTACATTCTAAAGCCACTCAGCAACAACAGTCATTTCTAAAGGCACACGAGAAACATTCCAACAGTGCTTAATTTGACCTCTAAAATGGAAAATACCACATTCATCATCCAGTCTGTGACAAAGAGAAACAAACGTCTATATTCAATCATACCTCCATCAATGAAATGCTTATCCACACAGAGGACAAACATTCAGTCCAGTTATATTTTCTGTCAAACATGTGAAACTTTGGTTACAGTAACCTGCTTGTAATGAATATTGAAAACTCAAAAAGCAAATGTTCAAAGTGTGCTGCCTTACTTAGCTCTGCTTTGCACAGAAATGACCCTTTCTGAAAAGAAAATGTCAATGTTTAAAAGTCAAACTTTTATATGCAGAGAAAAAATATGTATCAGATCAGATGGACAAAGATAGAGCCCTCTGTAGGGAACCTCAAGACATACGAATAGACAGAAAGCTTTCAAAAACACTCAAATGATGGAAAAAGGATAAGAAACAAAAGGCTGTTAAAGGGATGTTGGTTGACAACACTTCCATTGAGTGTTTCTGTTAGGCTAAAGACTGAATTGAGCTGACCTCAGATAAAATCAGTATCACTCACTTCTCAACCCATTCAAAGACAGTATAACATTTGATTTCTTGTAAAATGCATGATCTTTTGACAACAGGTCAATAAAAGGAGACAAAGTAACAAAGAAAATCTAACCAACAGAAACATAAAAATGGTAGAATGCAAATGGCGTTTTGAAAGTTACACACTAGCTTGTGTCTTGACAGTTGCTGCATCTATAACCGGTTGGGTATATATTTGTGTGGACATTGGTGTTCTGCTGAATCCTGGTTGGGGACTTTTTCAGACAAATACCATGATGGAAGCATTAATGTTCAGTAAGACAGTCCAGTCCCTCCCCGTCACGTTACTACGTCCCCTAACTACGTCTCACGTCTTCTGATGCCGTCTACTGTTCATTTCAAAATAAGGGTCCTCGCTTTTGTTCTTGAGTTGGGTCTTCTTCGTGAGAGCAGTGTTCTTTTGGGAGGGGAGGGCTTTGATGTTGGGGCTGGTTTTTCGGGGGGCCGTTTTGGTGGGCTCCGGTTTGAGAGAGGGTGTGTTGGTGGTAGGCGCTTGCCTCCATCCTGCCCTCTGTGCAGTTGGTACCGTTCTCTGGTTGGTCTTGCCAAAAGCGGAAGAGCCACTAGGGGCCCCTGGTACCCACCCAGGGGTGCCACCACATGGAGGCACAACCACTTTGGGGATGGCCCTGGTTTGGGCCTGGCTTTTGGCTGTTGTGTCTTTGCTCTTGGGGAGTGCGATGTTGGATTTGGGCAGGGCTGTTGTGGCAGTCCTGGAGGTAGGGGTTAGTGCCCTGGTGGGTTGGCCCGTTGCAGGCCTGGGTGTTGGCACAGCCACCCGGGGGGTTGGACAGACCAGTCTTGCAACATCCAGACGAAGGCGTGAGGCCGGGGAGGTGGGCCGCCTCTGAGACAGGCGGCGTTGGGTGGCGCCGGTTGGGGGTCGGCCATCTTTCTGGAAGTGGACCCTCGATGGGGCTGTGGCGGGGCGAGGCACTGTGATGGAGGTGTGGGTGGATGGAGTGGAGGAGGGTTTAGGACATTTACAGGAGGGCTCGGGGCACACAGGGCTACGGGGCTGGGAGAGGGCGCCGCAAGGGGACGGCCTGAGCTTCAGCTTGGGGGCAGAAGAGTAATGTAGCAGTGGTGCCGTCTGCTGGCTCTTGCCACTGTGAAGTGAAGGGCTTGGGCCCTGCTGCGAAGACAGGGTGGGTGACACAGCAGCCATCTTTTTGGGGATTGGCAAGGGCTTCTGGGTGGGCTTCTTGGGGGAGGGAAGGGCCATCTGCAGGATGTTTTTGGGTGCTGCGGCTGCTTTCCTGGGCAGAGTTGGGGTCGAGACGGGGGTGCAGGTAGCTTTGGAGGCCGAACCAGAGGAAGACGAGGAGGAAGACGAGGGGATGAGGTTGACTGCAGCAAGAGGGTCCATGTCAGGTAGAGGGGCCGCTGCTGCAGAGCCGTAGCCCGGTGGCCCCTTCTGATATGCCAGGATCTTCTGCTCCAGAGTTGTGAACTGGAGCACACGGCCTGGGTCGTACTTGAGCAGGAAACCCCTTAGGGTGTCCCAGCCACCCCCCACACGCACCATCACATGCTTCCCATGCAGCATCTACCACAGTGAGAGAGGGAGAGACCGGGATAAATGTGAGACATTTCAGTTGGTCTCTTTAAAGGGTTAACAGTGAAGTGGTGACGCAGGGTACCGTGCTAAACGTCAAATTACCTCTAAATCCTGCAGTGTAAGCTGACAGCTTTTAAAGGAGGAACCACTATACCACCACTACTAACCACTCACTACTACTACCACCACCAACTAATATCTACAGTGCTGCCAACTACTATCTACAACTACCATATATTTTCAGCTGCTGTTTGATGGAAGTGTTAACGCTGTTCCTTGGCCAATAAGTTAACGCTGTTCCTTGGCCAATAAGTTAACGCTGTTCCTTGGCCAATAAGTTAACGCTGTTCCTTGGCCAATAAGTTAACGCTGTTCCTTGGCCAATAAGTTAACGCTGTTCCTTGGCCAATAAGTTAACGCTGTTCCTTGGCCAATAAGTTAACGCTGTTCCTTGGCCCGACCTCCTGTCCAGTACTAACGAGATCCACTCTGCTTCCCTAATGAGCTTAGGGTGTGATCTGCTGCTGTGTGGAACCATGAGCAACTGAGACAGACGTTTCCAGCTTCCTTTATCCTACAACGCTGCTTTTTATACTTGGCGTGGCTTTTTACTTTCCGGTTGTATCACCATTTTATCAGCCTTAAATACACAACATTGATACCAAGCTTACTTGACTTTTCCAAAATGCTTTGTCTCAAGTCTACAGGACTATCTAGTCTATATAATAGGCTGGTCTCAAGTCTCCAAGACTATATAGTAGGTTGGTCTCAAGTCTCCAAGACTATCTGGTCTATGTAGTAAGTTGGTCTCAAGTCTACAAGACTACCTGGTCTATGTAGTAGGTTGGTCTCAAGTCTCCAAGACTATCTGGTCTATGTAGTAGGTTGGTCTCAAGTCTACAATACTATCTGGTCTATAGTATGTGAAGGTATAAAAAGGACCAGACGACAGGTACTGACCATAGAATTACATCAAGTGTAGTAATTTAATTTCTACGGTGCTGACACAGCCAAGCTTGTGCCAGGCACCGAGACTGAACCTTTGGATTAATGGCCAGGTAATGAATGAGGTTACGGTAGAGAGATGTTTCCTGGTCTCTTGGCAGAGGACAGAAAGGGTGTGTCACTAGCTACAGGTCTAATGCTTACTTAGCAGTGGAACATCTACAGCACATACACTGATGTTCAATGCTTGGGAGAGTTCAGTGTGTCACTATACAGTGTGTGCTGCTCACCCGGATGAAGAGGGTCTTGTCTCCCAGCCTGTAACGGCCCTCTGACAGGTATTCAATAGATACTCTCTGGGAGCAGTTACACGGAGGCTCGTCCGTCAGATGTTGCTCCTGTAACACAGATGGAGAATTAACATGGGCCTATAGAGTCCTGGCTAAGGAAGCAAGAACATGGGAAAGACATTTTCTAAAACATTGAGAAACCCTGTTTCATTAACCCATCGCCTAAGGATAAAGCAGAGTTGCTAACAGGAAAACGCAATGAACCGATGAACTCAAATGAACCAATTTTAAGTTGCAAAGACTTGAAAGGCTAGAGAGCAGCACTCAGTAGCAGCCTCTGAATACTGTAGTTTAAGAGGACCGCTTTGGCAAACACACTAATCAAAGGCTAAGTGTCATGCAGCTTAGGCTGTGGACACAGGAAGTGTTCTTCTGATGTTTGTTGATGTTGTGACTGAGCTGCATTGGTGCCACAGGCTACAGAGTCACATGAACCCCAGATGGATGGAGCATCACGAGGACCATAATGACTCATACAGCCCTGAGCAGTGAGGCAACTAGAGCCACCGCTGCCTCCATCTTGGATCTGATGAACTGGGTCACCAACTAACTATTTTAATAGAACAAGAGAGGTGAGAGCAGAGGAAAGTGGAGAGTCGAGTCCCTATTTAGTCAGTAGAAATTTGACAATAGCACAGTTTTAACTCCTGGAGTGACTTACCCCAGGCTGGTAGAGGCCCCCATGCTGGCAGCACACAGTGAAGGTTTTGACTGCAGGAGCAGGCTCTGTCGTCTTCAGCAGGGTCTCCTCCAGCTCAATCTCCTTCTCCAGTTTCACCAGCACCGGAGGCTCCACACCATACCTATGGAGAAAAACAGATCAGTACAGTGCTTTAAAAGGGACTGTTAGGAATTGAAAAAAAATGCCACACATATTCACTTTTGCTGCATTGTCCATCTTTCTACCCCAAAACAGCTGCAACATACCACATTGCATAACTACAGGATCAAAAAGGTCAAAACAAAACGTGGTGGTCATGTTCTAGAATGATCTTATCTTACATTTGTCACAGTGCAACATCTACAGCACATACAGTACCAGTCAAAAGTTTGGACACACCTACTCATTCAAGGGTTTTTCTTTATTTAAAAAAAACTATTTTCTACATTGTAGAATAATAGTGAAGACATCAAAACTATGAAATAACACATGAAATCACTGTAGGCGTGTCCAAACTTTTGACTGGTACTGTACATCATCTATCAACCAAGGGAAACTTACTTGGAGACGATGCGGCCGATCTCTAGCAGACACAGACACACCTGCCGGGGATCCTTGTGCAGAACTGCGAGACAAAGAAAAGACATACATGTAGAGAGACGACATGGTTGTATAGTACAGCAGCAGTGTCACAAACCCATTACTTATAATGAGAAGGTGTCCACATAGAGAACTTATGTTAATCGCTCTCTATGGTGGATCCTATTATGTTATTAAGGAGGATGGCTTAAACAAAAGCCAGACAATGGCTGCAGTGGAGGCATCTGCTCCGTTCAGTCATTAAAGGCTTACAACTCAGCCCATGTTCCTTTGAACCGATTAAGCTAAGGAGCAATTAATCAACTCCCAGGGTAATGTAGTAATGTATCAAACTCCAAGGGCAACATAGTAATGTATTAATCAACTCCTAGGGTAATATAGTAACATTAATTAACTCCAAGGATAATGTAGTAATGTTACAAGAGTGGTGGGATGGAATGGAGTTGGACCCTACCTCAACTGTACAACCATGGTTCTGCTCCACTGATTACACAAGACTGAATGGGTTTTGGTTTGATAGATAGCATTCTAGCATGAATGTCCACAGGTAACTAGAGGCTGCCGGAAAAACCCCCACCAAATATGCACTTCAAAACTGTCTGGAGCGATGGCCGTTTGTGATTAGCTCCTACTTACTGTGCCTACTGGCCAGTACAGCCTCCCCACCAAACTAAAACGCGTACCTAGGCCCTCTGATTCAAACAGGTACGTCTCCTCCACGCCTATGCGGCGACACCAGCCCAGGAAGTTGGCAGTGTTGTCGCGGGCGAAAAAGGACCCTGGAGAGGCATTGCACTTGCATGTCACCTTCTTTATGGGAAACAACTGCAGGGAAAGGCATTCAAAAAGTATAACAAATGAACCACACATGCATTGCATCACAGTTGACATAGTTGACATATGACCATGATATTTTCAAATGGACAGAAAAAACAAAAAAAATAATACTAATTTCAGAACCAAACGCACCAACTCGTTTCAGATGGGAAACAGACCACCAACTCAAATGACCCTATCCATTACCACTGTCCCCACTCGCCTACTTTTCCTTAATATCCTGTTCCCCCTGCCATTCCTGTCGCCACAGCTCACCTTGCCTATATCCGAGGCCCCGCTCTGAGAGACCCTGCTCTGCAGAGCTCCGATTAGCTGACACAGCTTCACCCCATTGTTCAGCTCCGCCATGAAGCTCTCCGCTCTCACTTCCTCTCCTGTGTATCAGAAACAGAGAGGAAAATAGTGTGTAAGTGTTTATTGTTGGGAGTGAGGGGTGAGTGACAGGGCGAGACATTTAAGGCCAAATGATTAACAAAAGGAAGAATTCTAGGCTGCATATCCAAAAACTTCCATTGCCAGGTTCAGGGTACAAATAATGCCACAGGAACAAGACAACGACACACTTTTTGAATTATTTCCCCCATGACCCTCCTGGTCTTACCCAGCATCCCGGTGAGCCAGATGGCCAGGTCCTCTTGCATGGGTACCAGTGTGGCTTCATGGCGCACGGCCAGCCACTGGTCATACTGGAAGACATCGGCCAAGCCCGGCCCATGGCGCAGCGTCAAAGGGCTGCGAGGACTCTGCAGGGGCGTGTCAAACTTCTCCCTGAACCACACCTGCAGGGGGGGATAAAGATAGAGGACACATTGAGTGACAAACTACCACCAGCTGGTGCCATTACTATGGGGAGAGAGTGCAGAAAAAGGTTTTGGGTGCTGACAATTAAATGTTCCTAGCATATCGCTTACATTCACCAGTCATTCAACAATTCCTTTATATTACAAGTGGTGTCAGCCTGGCAAAGGATGTCATTTTCAGAAAATATTCCAGCAGAACTCAGCCCCTGGCACACAGACCGCACCTTCGTCAGGGCAAGAATAACATGATTCAAGTATATCAATTTTCAAACATGTTGATATTCATCAGTATACAATTTTGACATTTGGCCCCCCCAAAAAACTATCCAGCTACACTAATAAGATTGAAGTGCAAATAGACGGAGGAAAGGTTGCCTTGGAGATTGAGCAGCGTTTTGTAAGACTCTAAAATGGAAGAGGAATAGAAATAGGATATTGTCGAGACAACCGAGTCCTCTGAGACGGCCTACTAGATGTCTGCGGTGATATTCCACTTGCAGTGAGGGAAAGGAAATCAGCTGAGGGGAGGAGAATTCCTGGAGGCTGGAACAAGCACTGTATTCTACAGTCACATCAGATTAACCTCCAATCATGGACCCCGACAAATCAGCCGGGCTAGACAATCTGGACCCTTTCTTTCTAAAATGATCTGCCAAAATTATTGCAACCCCTATTACTAGCCTGTTCAACCTCTCTTTCGTGTCTTCTGAGATTCCCAAAGATTGGAAAGCAGCTGCGTCATCCCCCTCTTCAAAGGGGGGGATACTCTTGACCCAAACTGCTACAGACCTATATCTATCCTAACCTGCCTTTCTAAGGTCTTCGAAAGCCAAGTTAACAAACAGATGCTCAAGGTCCTAAACGATATCTTAACCACCATCGATAAGAAACAATACTGTGCAGCCGTATTCATTGATCTGGCCAAGGCTTTCGACTCTGTCAATCACTGTATTCTTATTGGCAGACTCAATAGCCTTGATTTCTCAAATGATTGCCCCGCCTGGTTCATCAACTACTTCTCTGATAGAGTTCAGTGTGTCAAATCGGAGGGCCTGTTGTCCTCAGGGTTCAATTCTCTGTATACACCAATGATGTCGCTCTTGCTGCTGGTGAGTCTCTGATCCACCTCTACGCAGACGACACCATTCTGTATACTTTTGGCCCTTCTTTGGACACTGTGCTAACAACCCTCCAAACGAGCTTCAATGCAATACACCTCTCCTTCCTTGGCCTCCAATTGCTCTTAAATACAAGTAAAACTAAATGCATGCTCTTCAACCAATCGCTGCCTGCACCTGCCAGCCCGTCCAACATCACTACTCTGGATGGTTCTGACTTAGAATACGTGGACAACTACAAATACCTAGGTGTCTGGTTAGACTGTAAACTCTCCTTCCAGACTCACATCAAACATCTCCAATCCAAAGTTAAATCTAGAATTGTCTTCCTATTTCGCAACAAAGCATCCTTCACTCATGCTGCCAAACATACCCTTGTAAAACTGACCATCCTACCGATCCTCGACTTAAGGTGATGTCATTTACAAAATAGCCTCCAATACCCTACTCAATAAATTGGATGCAGTCTATCACAGCGCCATCCGTTTTTTCACCAAAGCCCCATATACTACCCACCACTGCGACCTGTACGCTCTCGTTGGCTGGCCCTCGCTTCCTACTCGTCGCCAAACCCACTGGCTCCAGGTCATCTACAAGACCCTGCTAGGTAAAGTCCCCCCTTATCTCAGCTCGCTGGTTACCATAGCAGCACCCACCTGTAACACGCGCTCCAGCAGGTATATCTCTCTGGTCACCCCAAAAATCAATTCTTCCTTTGGCCGCCTCTCCTTCCAGTTCTCTGCTGCCAATGACTGGAACGAACTACAAAAATCTCTGAAACTGGAAACACATCTCCTTCACTAGCTTTAAGCACCAGCTGTCAGAGCATCTCACAGATTACTGCACCTGTACATAGCCCATCTATAATTTAGCCCAAACAACTACCTCTCCCCCTACTGTATTTATTTATTTTGCTTCTTTGCACCTCATTATTTCTAGCTCTACCTTGCACATTCTTCCACTGCAAATCTACCATTCCAGTGTTTTACTTGCTATATTCTATTTACTTCGCCACCATGGCCTTTTTTTGCCTTTACCTCCCTTATCTTACCTCATTTGCTCACATTGTATATAGACATATTTTCCTACTGTATTATTGACTGTATGTTTGTTTTACTCCATGTGTAACTCTGTGTCGTTGTATCTGTCAAACTGCTTTGCTTTATCTTGGCCAGGTCGCAATTGTAAATGAGAACTTGTTCTCAACTTGCCTACCTGGTTAAATAAAAGGTGAAAAATAACTGCCTCTCTCCCACACCCTCATTGGCATATCATGATTGAGACTTTCCCTGGGTTTAGCCTCACAGAAAGGTCTCTGTTGTTCTTTGGGAGTTTTTCCACGACCCCATTTGAGTGACTCAAAAACTTCAGTGGGGATAGAGAACGAGGGCGAGTCAAGTTCACTGTTGGATATATTTGACGTCACAGAAAACATCCCAGACTGAGAAGAAAGAGTATGAGAGAGAAAGTGAGAGAAAGAGAAAGTGATGAGAGAGCAAGAGGTGTGAGAGAGGAGAGTGAGAGCATAAATGGCCCTGCTCAGTAGAAAGCATTTAAAATTCTGTCTGGTTGTCAAAAGATGTGCATTTAATTCAAACACAAAAATTAGAAGAAATTCTCACAACTCCTCCTCCCCAACCCCCCTTCCCTTACATAACTGTGTTCTAAGGATAAGGTGCCTGGCTGGTGCTCTGGGCAAGGCAACCCCACAACTTATGTTGTTTTCCATCTTACTCGCACTGAATACAGCTAATTAGAGAAAAGGCGACGAGGGGAGTGTTTGAGTTACATAAACATGTGGAGATTACCACCACACCATTGGGGATTACCTGTGGTGACCTCTCCGGCGTCACCTGACTGGATGCAGGTTTCACAGAAATTAAAGCTTTAGTAGCCCTCACGTGGGCTTATTCTAGTTAGACATCAATTCCATTTATCCTTAGTAGTCCTTGTGCAGTAGAATACCTACCACCTTTCCTGTGTCCAAATAAAATTGCTAAATAGTTTTGGGTACCGTGAAAACTTTAGACTCCTCCCAAGTATACATTTCGTTTTCAGAATAAGTGTACAGGCAAGGTACTGTGTACAGGCAAGTAGACTAATTGTGTAAACAAATACAGCATAATCCTGGTAAATCTGGCAGATAGGGGAGGGAGATTGTAAGAGTTTTAAACATTGGACTTTAAAGCTCCCTCTTAATGGAACATAGAAAAGGAATTTTAAACAGAAAATCTACATTCCTAACTCTTTTTTTATTTATTTTACTTTTATTTAACTAGACAAGTCAGTTAAGAACAAATTCTTATTTTCAATGACAGCCTAGGAACAGTGGGTTAACTGCCTGTTCAGGGGCAGAACGACAGATTTGTACCTTGTCAGCTCGGGGGTTTGAACTTGCAACCTTTCGGTTACTAGTCCAACGCTCTAACCGCTCTAACCACTAGGCTACCCTTCTTAATGAAGAAACCAAATAGCCATTCGGGATGATGTGGATCGCATATATGTACACATACTAGGCCTCTCGATTGCATGTTGGTGTGATCACAAGACAGACACCAAGCAATGAGTTTGAATACTTCTCAAATGCATCCTTTCACCCTTCCTTAACGGAATCACATGATTTGAGTGCAAAAAACTGTTTCCACTACATTGCTTTCACTAATAATGTCATATCAGATTAGTGATGGGGGAAAAATACATATCACAATAATATTTTGGACAATATTATAATTTATATTTTCACTATGCCTGCGCCAAAACGCCAGTATTTTTCATCCAAAATCTTGTTCTCTGTCTTCTTTATAAAATAGTAAGCCAACATGGTTTCAGCACTTTTAGTTCAATGACTGATCAACACTCATTTTGTCATGGTTCTCTCGTCCCTCTGCAGCAGACATAGGGGGAGCAATATGTTTGGAACATCAAAGCATAATAAAATCACAGTATCAAATCGCAATTCATATTGTATCGGCACCGACACATCATGATAATATTGTATCGTGAGGCCCCTGGCAATTCCCAGCCCTACATCAGATCAGTGATAACGTCAAGGACGAGAGGAAGGAAGGATTCAAACAGGGCCAGAGTTACACCTGCTAGTCCTTTATGCTCCTCCGAGTTGTGAAATCTTCCCATGGTTCTTGATGACCTTTGACTCAGAGAGGAGAAACCCCACAGCAGGGCCGTAACCAAGGTCTGAGTTTTAGTGAGGTCTGGACAGGGGGGAACTATTTGCTATTTGAAGAACAGCAAAAATAACCCTAGCCATTATGACATTGGTTGCTTTTGCTTCATTCACCTCAGTCCATCTACAAACACATAGCCTATAAGCTATACAGTTAATATGTACAGAGGGATCTGTTTGCAGCAAAATTACTTTATTGACAAAAAGTAAACAAATTAACTTTGAATTTTTTTTCCAGACAATTCTTGGCCGGAACACATTT
This sequence comes from Oncorhynchus tshawytscha, assembly GCF_018296145.1. Lineage (NCBI taxonomy): Eukaryota > Metazoa > Chordata > Actinopteri > Salmoniformes > Salmonidae > Oncorhynchus > Oncorhynchus tshawytscha. Next base: position 22,053,240 of record NC_056445.1, read on the forward strand.
TGCCACAGGGTGGGGATATTTTTTTGTAGCACATGTTCTACACATTCTGCCATAATTTATGCCATGTTAATATAATATCTGAGTGAGAGTGACTAACAAAATATGAGGGCCTCCTGGAGGTCAGGGCCCCTGGGCACACGCAGGGTGTCGGTAATTCAGCCATGATTACTACAAGTTTAGATAGATGGCTAAACTAATTTACCAATCTTTTTTTTACTGGCATTGGTGAGTAACATAATTGAAAAACTGCTTATGCACAAAATGGCACCTAGTGTATTCTACAATCCTAACTCAACAGTAAGTTGAGACCCTGACTGCCGCCGCCCCCAAAAAAAAAAAAAAAAAATTTATTTTAAAAAACATGTATGAGATCCAGACCTCTGTGTCCTCATATGTAGTTACGGCCCTGCCCACAGGGTTTATTGGCCTCCTTAGATATCAGACGGCCTTGAGAGCAAACAGATTATGTTGCTGGAGATAATAGACCAGTAAAAACAGTAAAGCGATTGGTGTCAATCCGCCTCCTGAACAGACCAGCTCAGGGCTGCCCAACCCTCTTCCTGGATGTACCGTCCTGTGGGTTCAGTCCAACCCTACTTTAACACCTGATTCTACTAATTAGCTGCTCAACAAGACCTTAACTAGCTGAATCAGATATGCTAAATTAGGGTTGGACTGAAAACATACAGGACAGTAGATCTCCAGGAAGAGGGTTGGGCAGCCCTGGACAAACTAAACCAGGAAAGCGTTAGAGATTTTGAATGACTCGTGAAGGGTCCTAAACTGATGAGAACGTCACGATTTTGCTTTGCCATTGTAGCCGAGCCGTTTTGCTAACACCTGACTGCTACTCCTATCCTTTAGATATGTAATTACAGCAGGGATTGGAGCCACGAAATGAGAAGAGGTCTTTGGACTGGGCCTTTGAGGGAAAAGGAGTTACCCCTTCTGAACAAAAAAGGTTCCAAAAATCCTTGTATGTTCATAAGTCATTTTCTTACCTGTATGCCAGCCTGCACTGCCATCGCTGCAATCAGACGAGATTCACCTTTTCATCCTGAAACAGACACGAGGCTATTAAGTATAAAATGTATAGAAAACAGATATGAATTAAACTAATATATCAGAATGTTTACAAAATGTAAAGCTCTCCCTCCTACCAGGATGTAGGGGATTACCCAGACCCATAATCATCCCCTTGGCCCAAAGGTGTGTGTGTGTGTGAGAACGAGAGAAGGAGAGCGAGAGACAATGAGCTGCACTATACTAGCCTCTGACAGTTATACTAGCACTATACTAGCCCCCCTGAACATATACACACCCCAAAACAGCTCCCTTTCTCCCCACCTAATTTAAACTTCTCTACTGGGCTGAGCTCCAGTACTCAAACGTCACCATAGACCCAAGGGGCAGGCAGCACAAACTAAGACCCCAGAGCTATGACCGCATTTCAATTTCATAGATAGGGTTGCAAAATTCTGGTTACTTTCAATAAATTCACTGGTTTTCCCCGAAATCCCAGTTGGAGGATTCCAGGAATCAGGTGGGAAGAAGCAAAAAAATCCAGAATCCTCCACCAGGATTTCTGGAAGACCAGGGAATTTATTGAAAGTTCCCAGAATTTTGCAACCCTAATGATAGATTCACATTGCAGCTACTTAATACGCTGTTGTCATCTGATAGACCGCTCCTTACTTGCACAAGAATGTGCATTCAGTTACTCTGACACAGCATAAAAGAAATCAATGAATGTCTTATCTGTGATGCGTTGCTCTCGGCAGAGGACAAGATGACAGCAGTGCAGACAAGCAGAATTACCTTAGGACAGGAGGAAGACAGTAGTCATGTACGAAAAGAGCTGCGTAGAACCCCCAGATAGTCGGAAAAACCCGTCTCCACCCTGCTTCTGACCGGAAAACAGAAAGCGCAACACAAACCACGCAGGCTCCTACTGGCTGGTTCCAGACTTCAGAGTGTGTTATGTCGACAGCGAGCGAGAGAATGACAGAAGGAGGAGAGAGAGAATGGAGGGAGGAGGGAGAGCCTTGACTAATGAAGTGGCTCTGCTCAGCGCTGCAGAGGCCCCCCACTCCTGCGACGGCCAGTCCTCCTCTCACAAAGCACCCATTGTTACACAGCATCCCCCCTTCCACACCCCCCACACGTCCATCATCCCCCAACTCTGCACCTACCCTGGGAGCTCCCTGCGATGAGCTAGTGGAAATGGAGCGCTAGGGGGCAGGGGAACCAGCCACTTCCTCATCTCACCCCCCCCAAAAAAAAAACAACAACAACATGATAGCAAGGGGAAAGTTTGGTGTGGGGAAGACAGAAGAGAAAAGGGCAAGGGCCAGGGTTCAAATTACACAATGCGACAGTCCCTGATCTGAGATGCCCTCAGAATAGTGGCTGGACCAAAGTGTTCATTGTCTAATCCTTATGCGGGTGCTCAGGCCAGTGCGCATGCCCTGATTTGCTAAAAGGTGACAAGCACTGCCATAGTTGGAACCCTGGACATGCTCCTGGAGCAGATCAGTAGGTCTAAACTACTGGACAGTAGACAAACAAAGAGGGGGAGAAAGAGAGAACGGGGTGACTTTTAATTTGAGTAGAGAGGAGTACGTGGCTGACAGCAGAGGACAAAGGGAGCACTCGTCTCTAGAATGTGCTGCATCTGGGGCCCCAATGCGCGAGCTGAGAGAATGCCTCCCTGTGGGGACCAAAAGGGCAGCATGCGCATCCACACCACCACCAAATGTCAATGCGAAGGAGGGAGCGAGAAATGAAGAGAGGCATTCAAAAACAGAATGTGTTTAATGCTGCTGGGTTGGCTGATATGAATGTGCGAGTGTCTCTGAGGAAAGGGCAAGGCTCGACACTTGACATGGGGCGCTGCCTTGCACATTCTCCAGAGGTTGCTGAAACACTCGAACAAGGCCCGTTCTCTCTTGGCAGCCTTGTTCAATCAAAACCGGTCTTCCAACAATGACCTTTGGGTCCAGCAAAAATGAATGTTTGAATGAATATGCATTGGAGCTTGTTATTGCTTCACAATATAAACCTTGTTTGGTACATTATGCATTGGTACATTGTTGGGTAAATTCATTAGATTTTTTAACTTATCTTTAACTCTGCATTGTTGGAAAAGGACCTGTAAGTAAACATTTCTCTGTTAGTCTACAAATAACATTTTACTTGATGTTGATTCATGCGTTTTGTTTTTGATAGAACCGGGATGTAAAATTACAACCTGCTTCCTACCAAGACGGCCCTTTAAATTAATTGAAATGGTGGGTCTCCCTTTGTGAGGAAGTAAATGGGAAGGTTTAATGAAGTAGAGGAACATTAACCAAGCCTCTCTGTAGTCCTGAAGGAAAAACACACAGATGGATGAGGGAGCAGGGGTAGACTGGCCACATGTTCCCCACGCAGGTCAACATCTTGCCTCAGTAATCACTTAAGAGGATCAGGGGCTATTCCAGACACAGACGATCCACCCTCACTGATCACAATACTACAGACAGCACGTGGCACGTAGCACATGGATGGAGCTGCAGTCGATGTACATCATGTGTTTGATTTGCATTCAAGCGCACAGCGAGAGAACACACAATGTTGGGGGGGTTGCATGTTCATTTGTTTTACAGTGCATTGTAAAGTGTTTGCGAATTATTGACTTGGAGGGGGGTGATTCGCTTATTTACCAATAGCATGGAACAGCTGCGCTAGTCTAACGTAAGAGTGGAAAGGGGCTGTAAGCCAGCACATGGGGCCATAGGCTTTTTATTTTTTACCCTGCTCTCCTGCCAAATGGGTTCTGCTCCACTCTCCCCAGAGACTACCAACTCCTCATTCATTCAACTTCTCCTGCTGAGCCCTTTGTGTCTCAACTTAATTGGCCTGTCAGTTGAAGGTTTCATTCGGTGCCTCTCCATCGGAAATGGACCTTGTATTCATTATGGGAGGAGGTGCATTCAGGCAGGATTAGGCCTAAGTGTAGCATACAGCATTAGGCTCAACCCATGTCCTTCAAGAAGAGTTGTCCTGAAGATGACGGGTCGCCAGGAAAGCCCCTCTTTGACTTTTAGGTGTGAACTGAGGAGACACCTGCCAATCCCACTTCATCCTGGTTTGATTAGTCTATTTCTGCTCCACAGCATGCACTTTGAGGCTGCTGGGAAGTTTGTCTTGTCAAAAAAATTTTTGAAGACAGTCAACACTTCTGGTAGGGAGTAAAAAAACTTGTGGATTTACTGAAGTCTGAAATTGAGGCAACCAAATGAAAGCTGTCAAAGGGAGCCGGTATCGAGTTAGGCCTCCTATAGGGTGATTGTGCCCGTTAAGCTGCGACAGGCAGGACTGGCAGCTTGCCCATTCATCTGGAGTTTGCTCGCTGATTAACATAGGCTAGGCCACTGAATTGTAAGCCAACGCAGATGACATCATCCCTTCAGAAAACAATATCCCGACAGTCCCAACTGAAGTACCTTAGAATGTCCCATAGACTGCCAAGAGCACTGATCTAACCTGACAGTGTCAAATGTTGACGTTTGCTTTAAATACATTTTCCAGAATGAATAGGGTTCCATGACCATACTGACAAAGTCATCAGGAAGAGATTCTGTGATTATCAAGGAGAGAGTTGTGATCTGATCATTGCAGTGATGGCAACAACTGCAGAAGCTGCTGTATTCAAAAATGGGTCAGTTGTAAGGACAAGGCCGTTAATGACCTCATCTGAAACTATGACTGGATGATGTCAACAGAATAGAAAAAGGGCTTTTGCTTAAAGAGGGTGTTGAGGAAATGTTCTGTGTATGCGGAAATGCTCTTATGATAGGAACAGACTTGTTTTAATTTTATGGTATTCAAGACTAGTTCTACCTTTCAAATTGTATGACTTGTGTCCTCCATTGTCTTAAAATTCAAAAAAGAAAATCCTGAAATGAAATTGGAACACAATGCAAACACCAAATATGGGCCTAACGTGTCAGCTAATTTGTAACTGGCTTTATCAAAGTGGTCAGATAAGCTACAAGACATCCAAGGCCCTGAAGAAGACCCTCGCAGAAGGTCAGGTAAGGAGGGTTATTTGCTTGTATGATAATTCCAGGGATATAGGGGAAGGGAGTGGGTAAACCTTTCACCTTAACATGAAAGGCTCAGCCCTCAGTAAAAACAAAAGCTACCATAGATCCTTTTGTCATTAACTAATGACCTGCTGTCATTAACAAAGACCTCCAAACACCCTTTCAGCATCCTCCTCTCATCCTGTTCTTTGTTTTGAAACTGGACTCATCATCTGTCGTAGAGGAGTCCAAAGACCTCTAGAATTAAACTGGATATATTCACAGGACTAAGGTTGCAAAGGGTCGGAAACTTTCCAGTAAATTTCCAGAATTTTTCCAGAAATTTTTCATGGGTAGTTAAGCCCGGGAATTTGGGGAATTTTGCTTAAATTCATCAAACAAAAGTTAGCTTAGAACAGTGAACCTGTTTTTGTGAGATACACATAGGGCAATAGTAGGTCTTGTGGCATATTTTGGTTAAACTATCCCAAATTCAATGGAATTGCAACCCTCTGCATGCACAGTGCATTCTTCCATCATGTGCAGTGCACTCTTCCATCACATGGACAGCTGATTCTCAAGATCTTGCACAGAATGAGATGCTATTTAGCCCACACTACCACACTGACTGTAGAACATACATTATTTTTTTGTTAACTAGTAAATAGTAGTCTACTGCAAAGTGTGTCTAAATAATTTCTAATTTGTTGACAATTTCTGCTAGTTAGGTTTTGATACCATGTGGGTTTAAGTTGCTTGAGCCTGCTAATGGAGGAGTCTTAATTTACCTGTTTCCATACATGTTTCATTAAAAAATATATATCTTACAAAGGAGTTGATTAATCTAACTGTTTAACTATTTCTGTACATGGAATTGTATATATACATTTAACTAATTTCATCTAATCTTTACAGGAAAATGCCATGGGCACCTTCTGATGTGCGAAGACATTTCACCACAGCTAATGTAGGAGGAAAATCTGTGTACATTTGCAAATACTGTGCCAAATCATATGTGAAGAATGCAACAAAGATGCAGAATCATCTGGCTAAGTGCATAAAGTTCCCTCAGCGCTCACAACAAACACCCTCTGACAAAAGTCACTACTTCTATTTGAGGTGAAAATGATGAATCAGACATCTTATCGATGGTCCTCCTGGAATCAGAAGTTTTTTTGACTCAATGGAGAAACGTCGTCAGAAATGCTGATGAATGTCTTGCTTGAGCTGTGTATGCAACTGGTTCACCTCTGATGCTCAAAGGCAATGTGTATTGGAAGAGATTTCTGAATGTTCTTCACCTAGCATACACCCCTCCAACCAGACATGCTTTATCTACTCATTTGCTGGATGCCATCCCGTCTGATGATCAGACTCTGCTTTAAGATGTAAGCTAAGAAATCCATACTTTCCTGCCCACTTCACTGTTGCTCCAAGCAGAGGAAACTGCAGTTCTGAAATACATCAAAAAAGCGTGAAGACTTCTGCCTGAAGCCCATACACGTCGCAGCATACATGTTAGACCCCAAGTATACTGGCAAGAGCATCATGTCTGGTGCAGAGATCAACAAGGCCTATGGTGTCATCACTACCGTGTCTTGCCACCTTGGCCTGGATGAGGGCAAGGTTCTTGGCAGTCTGGCGAAGTACACTTCTAAGCTAGGGCTTTGGGATGGAGATGCAATATGGCAGTCGTGCCAACATATCTCATCAGCCACCTGGTGGCTCGGAGGCTCTTTCCCCTGTTGCTTCCATCATCCTCCAAATCCCACCAACATCAGCCACCTCAGAGCGCAACAGGTCCTTGTTTGGGAACACACACGCCAAAGCACGCAACAGGCTGACCAATACAAGGGTTGAAAATTGGTGGCCATCTGGGCAAAATGTAGACTTTTTGAGCCATCCTCAAGGTTGGAAAGTGACAGTGAAGATGAGGCCTCAGTCTGATGTTCAAGAGGTGGACATTGGAGGAGGTTCAGGGAGAAGGCATGGAAGCCTGAGAGGATGACAACCAAAGCTTTAGTTTCTAGACTATCATTTTACAGATGTATGTTGAAAACATTTTTGGGAGATGCGATGGATCATTGGGGATCATTCAATAATCCCTTTTGTTGTTCAGTGAAATCATCCCATGTGAAGAGTCAACTCAATTAAAGTTCAATTCGTAATTAAATCTTTAAAAAAATGTTTTTTTAACTTCTATTGGAAACATTTAATCATTTGCAATTATGTCTACTTATGATAAGGTAAAAATGTTTATGTCTCCTTATGATATGGTAAATATATCCAGTGCAAAAACCATCTACATTTAAATGGTATTAATATTAATATGCATATATTTACATAAATTCCCACAGAGAATTTCCACCTCTGTATATTGCCCAAAATGTGTAACCCTACACAGGACTCCTAAAAGATAGAGTGAGAGGGGTCTGTCAATGAAAAGATTTTCATTGAGTCAGGTCAGCGAGGTAATTTCTGTAAGGCCCTACCTATAGAAGTATGTCAACTCTTGTAATATAAGATTCCATGAAAATACAACCCTCAAATTATGTTTGTTTTTATATCAGAAGAACTGAAATATTGAATGAGGTTATTAGCCATGAGGGTTTGGCAGGTAGAGTGTGAGACAAAAGAGACGTTCGCTGTTAGCCAGACAGGCCACAGCCCAGCTGAAACCTGGCCAAAGGAGAAGACATTTAAGCCAACAGAGAAACATTTGTGCTGGGGACACTATGAAATGTTCAAACCCTTGGTTAATGCATCCTTTGAATGTGTACTTTGAGAACCAGTAGCCTAGCATGCCATATGTTTGGCAGAAAGAGAAGAACTGCTGCGGAACAAAGTGCGCTTAAATGACTGCCCTAGGGCAACACACCAGAGTTATCAAACCAACCAACCTATCTTGGCTAGGAAAACATTTTATAATCATGAATGTATGTAGGTATCACTGGGGTCACACTGCCTGCCCTCCAGAACATCTACAGCAACCTGTCACATGAAGGCCAAGAAAATCATCAAGGACCTCCGGAGCCACGGCCTGTTCAACCCGCTACCATCTACAAGGCAGAGACAGTACAGGTGTAAACGCTTCAGGTAGCCTTCCATAAGCTTCCCACAATAACTTGGGTGAATTTTGGCCCATTCCTCCTGACAGAGCTGGTGTAACAGTCAGGTTTGTAGGCCTCCTTGCTTGCACACGCTTTTTCAGTTCTGCCCACAGATTTTCTATAGGATTGAAGTCGGGACTTTATGATGGCCATTTTGCCACAAATTTGGAAGTGTGCTTGGGGTCATTGTCCATTTGGAAGACCCATTTGTGACCAAGCTTTAACTTCCAGACTGATGTCTTGAGATTTTGCTTCAATATATCCACATCATATTCCTCCCTCAGGATGCCATCTATTTTGTGACGTGCACCAGTCCCTCCTGTAGCAAAGCACCCCCACAACATGATGCTACCACCCCTGTGCTTCACAGTTGGGATGTTGTTCTTCGGCTTGCAAGATTCTCCCTTTGTCCTCCAAACATAACGATGGTCATTATGGGCAAACAGTTCTATTTTTGTTTCATCAGACCAGAGGACATTTCTCCAAAAAGTATGATCTTTGTCGCTGTGTGCAGTTGCAAACCATAATCTGGCTTTATGGCGGTTTTGGAGCAATGGCTTCTTCCTTGCTGAGCGGCCTTTCAGGTTATGTCGATATAGGACTCGTTTTACTGTGGATATAGATACTTTTGTGACTATTTCCTCCAGCATCTTCACAAGGTCCTTTGCTGTTGTCCTGGGATTGATTTGCACATTTCGCACCTAAGTACGTTTACCTCTAGAGACAGAACGCATCTCCTTCCTGAGCGGTATGACGACTGCGGGGTCCCACGGTGTTTATACTTGCATACTATTGTTGGTACAGATGAATGTGGTAGCGTCAGGCATTTGGAAATTGTGCCCAAGGATGAACCAGACCTGTGGAGGTCTCCAATTTTTTTCCGGAGGTCTTGGCTGATTTATTTGTTTTTTCCCATGATGTCAAGCAAAGAGGCACTGAGTTTGAAGGTAGGCCTTGAAATACATCCACAGGTACACCTCCAATTTACTCTAATTATGTCAATTAGCCTATTAGAAGCTTCTAAAGCCATGACACCATTTCCTGGAATTGTCCAAACTGTTTAAAGTCACAGTCAACTTAGTGTATGTAAACTTCTTACCCACTGGAATTGTGATACAGTGAATTGTAAGCGAAATAATACGTCTGTAAACAATTGTTGGAAAAATGACTTGTGTCATTTACAAAGTCGATGTCTTAACAAACTTGCCAAAACTATAGTTTGTTAACAAGACATTTTTGGAGTGGTTGAAAAACAAGTTTTAATGACTCCAACCTAAGTGTATGTAAACTTCCGACTTCAACTGTACATAGTTATTGAACACTGGTCACTTTAATAAATGTTTACATAACTTTATCTGCTTCATACAGTGGGGAGACAAGTATTTGATACACTGCCGATTTTGCAGGTTTTCCTACTTACAAAGCATGTAGAGGTCAGCAATTTTTATCATAGGTACACTTCAACTGTGAAAGACGGAATCTAAAACAAAAATCCAGAAAATCACATTGTATGATTTTTAAGTAATTAATTTGCATTTTATTGCATGACATAAGTATTTGATACATCAGAAAAGCAGAACTTAATATTTGGTACAGAAACCTTTGTTTGCAATTACAGAGATCATACGTTTCCTGTAGTTCTTGACCAGGTTTGCACACAATGCAGCAGGGATTTTGGCCCACTCCTCCATGCAGACCTTCTCCAGATCCTTCAGGTTTCGGGGCTGTCGCTGGGCAATACGGACTTTCAGCTCCCTCCAAAGATTTTCTATTGGGTTCAGGTCTGGAGACTGGCTAGGCCACTCCAGGACCTTGAGATGCTTCTTACGGAGCCACTCATTAGTTGCCCTGGCTGTATGTTTCGGGTCGTTGTCATGCTGGAAGACCCAGCCACGACCCATCTTCAATGCTCTTACTGGGGGAAGGAGGTTGTTGGCCAAGATCTCGTTATACAGTGGTTCAAAAAAGTATTTAGTCAGCCACCAATTGTGCAAGTTCTCCCACTTAAAAAGATGAGAGGCCTGTAATTTTCATCATAGGTACACTTCAACTATGACAGACAAAATGAGGGGAAAAAAATCCAGAAAATCACATTAAAAATCCTACAATTAATTTATTTGCAAATTATGGTGGAAAATAAGTAATTGGTCACCTACAAACAAGCAAGATTTCTGGCTCTCACAGACCTGTACCACCTTCTTTAAGAGGGTCCTCTGTCCTCCACTCGTTACCTGTATTAATGGCACCTGTTTGAACTTGTTATCAGTATAAAAGACACCTGTCCACAACCTCAAACTGTCACACTCCAAACTCCACTATGGCCAAGACCAAAGAGCTGTCAAAGGACACCAGAAACAAAATTGTAGACCTGCACCAGGCTGGGAAGACTGAATCTGCAATAGGTAAGCAGCTTGGTTTGAAGAAATCAACTGTGGGAGCAATTATTAGGAATTGGAAGACATACAAGACCACTGATAATCTCCCTTGATGTGGGGCTCCACGCAAGATCTCACCCGTGGGGTCAAAATGATCACAAGAACGGTGAGCAAAAATCCCAGAACCACGCAGGGGGACATAGTGAATGACCTGCAGAGAGCTGGGACCAAAGTAACAAAGCCTACCATCAGTAACACACTACGCCGTCGGGGACTCAAATCCTGCAGTGCCAGACGTGTCCCCCTGCTTAAGCCAGTACATGTCCAGGCCCGTCTGAAGTTTGCTAGAGAGCATTTGAATGATCCAGAAGAAGATTGGGAGAATGTCATATGGTCAGCTCAAACCAAAATATAACTTTTTGGTAAAAACTCAACTCGTCATGTTTGGAGGACAAAGAATGCTGAGTTGCATCCAAAGAACACCATAACTACTGTGAAGCATGGGGGTGGAAACATCATGCTTTGGGGCTGTTTTTCTGCAAAGGGACCAGGACGACTGATCCGTATAAAGGAAAGAATGAATGGGGCCATGTATCGTGAGATTTTGAGTGAAAACCTCCTTCCATCAGCCAGGGCATTGAAGATGAAGTGGCTGGGTCTTTCAGCATGACAATGATCCCAAACACACCGCCCGGGCAACGAAGGAGTGGCTTCGTAAGAAGCATTTCAAGGTCCTGGAGTGGCCTAGCCCGTCTCCAGATCTCAACCCCATAGAAAATCTTTGGAGGGAGTTGAAAGTCCGTGTTGCCCAGCAACAGCCCCAAAACGTCACTGCTCTAGAGGAGATCTGCATGGAGGAATGGGCCAAAATACCAGCAACAGTGTGTGAAAACCTTGTGAAGACTTACAGAAAACATTTGACCTCTGTTATATACCCTTTGTTGGCAATGACAAAGTATTGAGATAAACTTTTGTTATTGACCAAATACTTATTTTCCACCATAAATTGATAATAAATTCATTAAAAATCCTACAATGTGATTTTCTGGATTTTTTTTCTCATTTTGTCTGTCAGTTGAAGTGTACCTATGATGAAAATTACAGGCCTCATCTTTTTAAGTGGGAGAACTTGCACAATTGGTGGCTGACTAAATACTTTTTTGCCCCACTGTACATGGCCCCATCCATCCTCCCCTCAATACAGTGCAGTCGTCCTGTCCCCTTTGCAGAAAAGCATCCCCAAAGAATTATGTTTTCACCTTCATGCTTCACGGTTGGGATGGTGTTCTTGGGGTTGTACACATCCTTCTTCTTCCTCCAAACACGGCAAGTGGAGTTTAGACCAAAAAGCTCTATTTTTGTCTCATCAGACCACATGACCTTCTCCCATTCCTCCTCTGGATCATCCAGATGGTCATTGGCAAACTTCAGATGGGGCTGGACATGCGCTGGCTTGAGCAGGGGGACCTTGCGTGCGCTGCAGGATTTTAATCCATGACGGCGTAGTGCGTTACTAATGGTTTTCTTTGAGACAGTGGTCTCAGCTCTCTTCAGGTCATTGACCAGGTCGTACCGTGTAGTTTTGAGCTGATCCCTCACCTTCCTCATGATCATTGATGCCCCACAAGGTGGGATCTTGCATGGAGCCCCAGATCGAGGGTGATTGACCGTCATCTTGAACTTCTTCCATTTTCTAATAATTGCGCCAACAGTTGTTGCCTTCTCACCAAGCTGCTTGCCTATTGTCCTGTAGCCCATCACAGCCTTGTGCAGGTCTACAATTTAACCCTGATTTCCTTACACAGCTCTCTGGTCTTGGCCATTGTGGAGAGGTTGGAGTCTGTTTGATTGAGTGTGTGGACAGGTAACGAGTTCAAACAGGTGCAGTTAATACAGGTAATGAGTGGAGAACAGGAGGGCTTCTTAAAGAAAAACTAACAGGTCTGTGAGAGCCGGAATTCTTACTGGTTGGTAGGTGATCATATACTTATGTCATACAATAAAATGCAAATTAATTTAAAAATCATACAATGTGATTTTCTGGATTTGCATTTTAGATTCTCTCACAGTTGAAGTGTACCTATGATAAGTGTACCTATGATGTACCTCTCCATCTCTCACAGTTGAAGTGTACCTATGATAAAAATTACAGACCTCTACATGCTTTATAAGTAGGAAAACATGCAAAATCGGCAGTGTATCAAATACTTGTTCTCCCCACTGTATGTATATACTCTATTCTAGATAAGGCTCATCCTATATAACTACTGCTGTACACACCTTTTCTATTCATATACTGTCCACACACACACACACACACAGAGTATACCAAACATTAGAAGTAGAGGTCGACCGATTAATCGGAATGGCCGATGAATTAGGGTCAATTTCAAGTTTTCATAACAATCGGTAATCAGCGTTTTTGGACACGGATTGTGGCCGATTTATTATTATTATTTTTACCTTTATTTAATGAGGCAAGTCCGTTAAGAACACATTCTTATTTTCAATGACGACCTAGGAACAGTGGGTTAACTGCCTTGTTCAGGGCCAGAACGACAGATTTGTACCTTGTCAGCTCAGAGATTCGATCTTGTAACCTTCCGGTTACTAGTCCAACGCTCTTACCACCTGCCTGGCATTGCACTCCACGAGGAGACTGGGTGGCAGGCTACCTACCTGTTACGCGAGTGTAGCAAGAAGCCAAGGTAAGTTGCTAGCTATAATTAAACTTATCTTATAAAAAACAATCAACCTTAACATAATCACTACTTAACTACACATGGTTGATGATATTACTAGTTTATCTAGCGTGTCCTGCGTTGCATATAATCGATGCAGTGCCTGTAGTTTGGGCTGCCTGGCTCGTTGCAAACTGTGTGAAGACCATGTATTCCTAACAAAGACCGTAATTAATTTGCCAGAATTTTACATAATTATGACATAACATTGAAGGTTGTACAATGTAACAGCAATATTTAGACTTAGGGATGCCACCCGTTAGATAAAATACGGAACAGTTCCGTATTTCACTGAAAGAATAAACATTTTGTTTTTGAAATGATAGCTTCCGGATTCGACCATATTAATGACCTAAGGCTTGTATTTCTGTGTGTTATTATGTTAAAATTAAGCCGATGATTTGATATTTTATAGAGCAGTCTGACTGAGCGGTGGTAGGCAGCAGCAGGCTCGTAAGCATTCATTAAAACAGCACTTTCGTGCATTTGCCAGCAGCTCTTTGTTGTGCTTCATGCATTGAGCTGTTTCAAGCCTATCAACTCCCGAGATTAGGCTGGCGTAACCGATGTGAAAAGGCTAGCTAGTGAGTGGGATGCACGCTAATAGCGATTCAATAGGTGACGGCACTCACTCCGAGACCTTAATTCCTATAATAACTACAACCTAAAACTTCTTACCTGGGAATATTGAAGACTCATGAAAGCTGTGGTTCCTTTTAACATATGTTCTCATGTTCTGAGCAAGGAACTTAAACATTAGCTTTTTTACATGGCATATATTGCACTTTTACTTTCTTCTCCAACACTGTTCTTGCATTATTTAAACCAAATTTAACATGTTTCATTATTTATTTGAGGCTAAATTAATTTTTATTGATGTCTTATATTAAGTTAAAATAAAAGTTAATTCAGTACTGTTGTAATTGTCATTATTACAAATAAATAAATAAAATATTTTTTTGAAATGTAAAAAAAACACAAATCGGCCGAATTAATCGGCATCGGCTTTTTTTGGTCCTCCAATAAATCGGTATAGGCAATGAAAAATCATAGTCGGTCGACCTCTAATTAGTAGTGCCGTCCTAATATGGAGTTGCGCCCCCCCATCCGCCTTTGCCTTCAGAACATTCTCAATTTGTCAGGACATGAACTCGACAAGGTGTTGAAAACATCCCATGGGAATGCTGGCCCTTGTTGACTCCAATGCTTCTCACTGTTGTGTGAAGTCGGTTGGATGTCTTTTGGGTGGTGGACCATTCTTGATACACACAGGGAACTGTTGAGCGTGAAAAATCCAGCAGCGTTGCTATTCTTGATACAAACCGGTGAGCCTGGCACCTGCTACCATACTCGGTTCAAAGACAAAGACATTTTTTATCTTGCGTCATCTCTCTAGAGTCCATACCCTGATGAATTGAGGATCTTCTGAGGGCAAAAGGGGTGGTGCAACTCGATATTAATATTTAGTATACTCTGTGTATATATTCCAGACTCTGACATGGCACCTGCTAATATTTCTTAATTGATTTGTGTGTATTGTTAGGTATTATTGCACGGTAGGAGCTAGAAACATAAGCATTTCACTGAACCTGCCATAACGTCTGCTAAACATGTGTTCATGACCAAAAACAATAATTGATTTTATTTAGTCGCAGTCCATTCTCCCTCTCCTGTAACCATTCCACTTCCCTTCTCTCACTGGTCCCAGTCTTCCCATTAGTCAGCAGGATTAGTCAGGATTTGATTTGGTTTGGCCTCCTTCTGGAGATGCCACTTCCCCAAAATGTGAGTTATAATGCCAGAGATCAGCCAGATGGTGTTTAGGGGGTAGAGGGGCAGAATAAGGGCTGTTTTGGGGCACACTCCTCCTCGTGCATGCATTCATTTGGCTCCAGTCCAGAGCTCAAGTATGACCCTATGCCTAAATGTTATTATTTCTGTCACACAAGCTACCACAAGAGGGTTGTCTGACAAAAGCAGCACAAAGGGTATTTTTATTTTATTTGTGTGGTAGTCACATTACAGCTCAATTTAGATGCAGAAATGGTCTGTTAAATAAATAATAAGCAGGTCTACTTGAGTTTCTAAAATGGGTATAGATCCATTTGTTGTTGGTGAAATGGTCTTCCTCAGAGGTAGCAGCATACACTTAAGCAAAGGGAAGCACCTGCACAACCTTGCTATTACGGTATTCCTCTAGCAGGAAACAAGGAACATGGAGATTTAAAATGGACATAAAAATCAGACTGTAGTCAAACATGTTCTATCCATCTCAAGTTGTAACGGTAGGCTACATAGCCAGAGCCATATATTTTCTGGTATTGCTTAACATTATGTAGGCTAAAAGTAAGCAATAAAATCAAGGGCATCTCCTTTCCAGACATGATGGGTGGATGGTTGCCAGAAGATACAGACCCAGGTATCTTCTGGCAACAATCCACCCTCTGCAACTGGATCTTAGACTTCCTGCCGAGTAGACCACAGGCTGTGAGGATTGGCAACATCACCCCCCTGACCTGAAGTTCACGGACTTCATGATTTGACCTCGTTTTTTTTACAGGATAATGTCAATGAATCACTACCTCACAACAGTTTCTAAATAGTGATAGATGTGATATCTTAACCCTCAAATCCATTAATTAATTTGAGGCCGGAGACTTTTATGGGATGAGCGCGCAATTTATTTTCAAGCCACCATGGCCTGAAAATGACAGATACGTTCTAAGTCCCGCTACGGACTGCCGTTTATGACAAACACCGGTACTAACCAAAGATAATCATCTGTTTTAAGTAATAGATTTTGTGACTTCTAGATTTGTTTTTATATATTTTTTTGTTTAACCTTTACTTAACTAGAAAGTCAGTTAAAGAACAAATACTTATTTACAATGATGGCCTACCCCAGCCAAACCCTAACACGGTCGACGCTGTGCAAATTGTCCACCACCCTAAGGGACTCCCAATCACGGCCAGTTGTGATACAGCCTGGAATCGTACCAGGGTCTGTTGTGACACCTCTAGCACTAAGATGCAGTGGCTTAGATCGCTGCGCCAATCTGAAGGCCTATAAACTGTGTGCGCAGTTATAGTCATCATAAACGGATGACTATAAACTTTAATACCAACATCACCAATCTGAGGTAAAAAGGATGGGTATTTCCTGTAATTCATGTGGTGAAAACATTAGTCTTATAATGTAGTAACACACTATGTCCACCATGGGTAAATTTGAATATTATAACATAATTCAATGCCAAAGTAATTCAACACTTTAATATATGATCATACTACTTTAACCATGGACAGAGTTTAAAATGCCTGTAAACGCAATTTAACCAGCCACTCTATGTACCAGGCACTCTATGTAACTAGAGCGTCCGTAGGGTCTGTGCAGCAGGATGAACGTTTAACCACTATACTTAATTAAATGTAACCATGATTGTGTTCCGATCTCAGTGTAGCTCAGTGTTAACAAGCGTAACGGTAGTGTCAGTATCTTCTGGCAAGGTGGATGTTTGTCCAAGGCCAATCATGTATGTGCCTTGCAGTTTGTATCCAAGGCACACGGTCAAACACACGGTCATTAGTAGGGCGTCTATAACCTGTGTGACATGATGATGCTCATTATGCAGGTTAATACATGGCCCATTTCGAAATGTGTGTTTAAAACGCTTTCCCACGGATTTTCAGAGATGTCGGCCAAATTGCACATTAAATGTAAAACAAGTTCAGTCATCTAAGCAGGCTACCAAATTACACCCATTTCATTACAAACCATGAGACCAAATCTAGTCTATTGTGCAGACTATAATAAGGTATAAGAACTTAGAAACTACATGAAATACGTTAGTCTTCCACCCCGGAGAGTGATCAGCCACGGGGCACTTGTTGCTTTCTCGTGGGCTGTATAAAGGAAAGGACAGATTCGTTCACGCCACGGAAATAATTATGTCTCGCGTTAACTCACCAGCATATAAATTACCTGTTCCGTCTCTCGTCGAGTTTTCCTTGAAAATGTCCTAAAGTTTGGGTTCACTGTCATTAATGATCAATTATAGCTCTCGCCAAATGTGCATGCACTGTTCGAAACAACCAACCAGAGCACAGCCGAAGCTCTTCGTGGAAAGGGGCGTGGTGAAGCTCCTACTGGAAGAGCAGGTAGGCGGACCCAAACGACGCTCCAGGTGGAGTTTGGCTAAACTCACGAATACGCAATCAATATTGATATAGACAAATAAATTGTGGTTTATGAATATATCGTGACAAATCAAACCCCATTTATGTTATTTTGTCATATTTGTTTACTATATTTTCAGCACTCAATTACTTTTCCATCATAGGCTAACTTTGGACATTTATGGACGACTTCTGGAAAATGTATTATAATTATTGTTGTTGCAGACCTCTTGTTGCACACATCTTCAAGTCTTGTCAATGACAAGTTGTCACAGATCTGGAATACTGTAAATTACACACATAGTGGTTAGAGCGTTGGGTCAGTAACCTAAATGTTGCTGGATCAAACCCCTGAGCTAATAAGGTTTTAAAAAATCTGTCATTCTGAGCAAGGCTGTTAACCCACTGTTCCCCGGGCACTGTGGATGTCGATTAAGGCAGCCCCCGCACCTCTCGGATTCAGAGGGTTTGGGTTAAATGCGGAAAACACATTTCAATTGAAGGCATTTGTACAACTGACTAGGTACCCCTCCTTACCCTTAATTGAGAGAGAGAGAGAGAGAGAGAGAGAGAGAGAGAGAGAGAGAGAGAGACACTGAGAGAGAGACACTGGGAGAGACACACACAGAGATAGAGACACTTGAAATGTCTCTATTCCTTTGGAACGTTTGTAATGTTTACTGTTCATTTTCTGTTGTTTATTTCACTTTTGTTTATTATCTAGTTCACTTGCTTTGGCAATGTAAACAGATGTTTCTCATGCCAATAAATCCCTTTGAATTTAATTAAGAGAAAGAGAGAGAATAAGGAACTTCTGTCAATGGAATGTTTACTGTTCATTTCACTTTTGTATATTATCTACCTCACTTGCTTTGGCAATGTTAACATGTTTCCCATGCCAATAAATCTCCTTGAATTGAAGTGAATTGAAGAGGCAAAAGTTCTTCCTCTGGATCAAAAGCAGATATATACTACCCCTCCAAGGCTGTTAGTCGTTACTACAGGCTAAAGACTGTTTTTTTGGGGGAAATTTCAACTGAGTGAACTCAATAAACAAATGACATATTCTCTACTTCTTGCAGTATTAGCTTTTATATGTTGTTTTTGAAGTCAACCAAAAGAAAATATGTGCCCTTGGATAAAATATATTGAAATTGGGCCCACCAATTGTGTGCATGTGTGAGAGAGAGGGAGAGAGTGAGACCACTGGAACAACTACTGGGACTTGAATCAGGCTCAGCAGACATCTGGTTTGAGGGAGACCTCATTTGGACAGGGAATTGAGCCAGTGTGGCTGGATGGGCAACGAACAGTCTTACACAGTGCAGAGTGTAGACACAGTGATTCTAGATGGTGTACTGTCTGTACAATGACACAGGCATCTGATCAGGTTGGGCAATGTCTCCACAAACACCCACACAAAAGAAGCATCCTTCACCCTTATGCAAAACTGAATAGTTTCAACTTTTAATGTCACATTCACAAGTACAGTGAAAAACCTTTCTTGCAAACTCAAAACCCAACAATGCAAAAATCAATAACAATGTAATACTAGAAGAAAAAAACACGAGAAATAAGAAGATACATTTAATTTCCCATAAAATACATCAAAATGTAATTCTATACATAACATTATAGTGTAAGGAAAGTATACCCAAGCACACTTCAGCCCAGTTTGAACAAAAAGGGAATCAGGTGATGAAGGACTTGAAAATGTATGTCTCGTTAATACATTTCTGATCTATCCAGAAACAGAGTGCACCTTTTTCTTAATTTTCCTGGATAGTCACCCGCTGAAGTGTCCAGGGATATGGATTTTTGGGGGGGATGAAATATAGTGTGTATTATATACATGTTTGCATATATTACAGGTTTTCCATTACAAATACACATGTGACAGATGGCCTTTGTAACTACATTTCCCTGGTATGTCTAAAACAAATCAATACATTTTTGCTAATTATTTGTTCCCTGATAATGTATTGGTTTGATATTTATTAGTAACGTTTCTTACATAGGACATAGAACGCCTCATATTTTTGAACATGAAACGCAACATATTCAACGTATCGCTTGCAAGTAAAATCTCCACAAGGGGGAGCTATTTTTTTTCACGTTATGGGTTTACCAGCAGTATTTAAATGTATTCCAGTTGAGATCCAGGAAATGTCAAGGACCTGGAAGACAAGGACGTTACATGCAATTAGAACCCTGCCTGCTGAGCTCTTTTGTCTAGGTGTGCAGAGGCAGCGTGGACCATGGCCCATTTTGTGCCATATGCTATAAAAGGGTTTTCAGACCTAATGAAGACCAACATGTGACATCACAACTGACCATGCATGCAGTTCATCACTGAATGAACACTGCTTTCAGCTTCATGTCTCAAACCAGTGATGGCCGACCAGCTTTTTAATATCAGGCAAAATATTGCACCTGAATGTATTTATTGAAACCCATACAAAGCTACAGAGCAATGCTCATACAGTACATAATCACATTAGAAACGTTGGTAATGTCAGGGATTTTGAGGAAAATTGTATTTATTTATTTTATAAAATGGCTAGATATTGCTGACTATATCACTGTCTGTATTCTCTTAAAAAATTATATTGGCATCTGAAATCTATTTTTAAGCATTATCCTGTTCAACAGAGGAAATTATTGTTTAAAACATTCATGCCTAGCATAACAGGCAGTTGTTTGACTGCATATATGCATTTTATTTGACGTGATTACATGTTATAAATTTGCTGTGAATACTTTGTTTCTGTCTGTATTTGAGCTTGAAATAGTATCCAAAAGTAAATTCCAATACTGATCCATCAGCTATGTGAATCGCTTACAATGTAGCCATCAGTATACATTTTTTGCAGGCCTTCCAAGTAGCTAGATTTGACTAAGTATACAGAGCGCGTGCTGATAGCTAACCGCGCGAAACTTTTTGCCTTTCAGTTTATCTGTAGCTAGCCAGCCTGTGGGAGGACACGTCCATGTTGTAGCTAGCAACTGTCGTGTCAAAACGTGAAATGATTTGCTAAAGTTGTTTATATTGATTGAGATTATAGTTAGCTAGTTACTGCGAATACACACATGCCAACAATCAACAGCGAACATTAGCTAAATTAGAAGATTGACAACTGTTAGCCAGCTAGAAAACATTAACTAGCTAACGTTAGCTAGTTTCCGGTGAGTAAAGTTGATATGGTTTTTAGATATATTAGCTAGTTAACGTTAGCTGGACAGTTAAAATAAAGTAATGGGTATAGTATTTAAATAATCCCTCGGGGTTAGCAAACTAACCCTGGATGGGGGATTATTCGTTGAGTTTTCAGGAACGTTGACGTAGTTAACAATCTGTTCAAAACCAATATGCCTCTATCAAGATAGGTACCGTTACAACTAGCTATCCAATAATAGCTACGTTGCCACCATGTCAGCAAATAAAACCCTTCTGCTCATGGAAGGAAACACTGAATATTTGCTTCATTCCAAACCCATTCATAAACTGTCCTGGATCTAAAACTGACTAGCTATGTGGCTAACGTTAGCTGCTGGCTAAATGTGACTGACTAGCTAGCAGCCACCGTCAACTAGGAAATCCGAAATCGAATGCCTCAATGTTGACGAGCCGCTAATCTCAGTATTGTTGCTATTTATTTCGCTGAATCGTTGATATCCAGTGGGTAAAGTTAGCTGCACCCATAGACTTTCTACTCCACAAAATGGGGTCTATTAACGTTTGTCTCCGCCATTTTGTGACAGAAATTTCTCTGAGCACAGGGGTACGTGTAATGGTTGAATGTTGTAACCTCGTCAAGTAGATATCCGTCTGGCAGTTACAGAAAAGGGATCATGAGCAATTTCCATTCATCTCAGGAGACAAAAGTAATTTCTGACTGCTAGGCTATTGGGTCCAACACCGGTGATAACCTGGTAGCCGGTTGCTCTCAGGCAAGGGCTGCAGTTACTGGAATAAAGTTACATTACTAGCTATCCAATTAAGATATTACACAATATGGCATTATCACTTTGAAATTGGAGCTAGATTTGGTAGAAAGGAGAGTTGCGGCTATTGAATCAGCCAGGTGATTTCGTTATCACAATATAATCAAGAGAAAGTATTTGTGAACAAACAGTACAGTAATGATACATTATTATAACTCGTCTTCATTTCTACATTGACAGTTTAGAGTTCCGCTCTGGGTCCAGCCAATTTAGCTAAGAACTGTCACCGCTTTGATACAGGTGTAATGGGATACTGCACTGAGATAATTAATATCAAGAACCACTCGTTTTGTGGATGAAATGAGCTAAACTGAATTTACTGTGGTGACTTTATAAACTGTAATGATTAGTCTACTTAAGTTAAGAATATTCAGAGAAAGCAGTCACTTCACCAAACTTTACAATTTAGATGAAACCATTACACAAATTAATTGCATGTCAGTTGCATCTAATATTGATCAACATATAGCCAACTTTGAGAATAAAGTAGGGCTATCACAGCACAGGAAAATATATGTGGAAACTCTGAATAATCTATTTTGAATGGTTGTCAATTTGTCACAGTATTATTCTTATAATATATCCAAAAGCGCCCCTCCCCCACGAACAGTAGTAATTTTGTTCTGTTTGAACGGGTCTTGTACATTTCAGATGAGCTCTAAAAAAGACAACACTGTCTATTGTTCCAATAAACTGCTTTGGAGTGCAATACCGTTGTTTCTAGTAGAGGGCGCTGCGTGGCAGTACGAGCTCGAGGCCTCAGATCTTTTTGTCTGGAACTGGATCCCGCTGCCGCTCTACAGTGTGTGCGATTGCTTGGAGCCGCGTCCGTAACACACTGTCAAACCACTCCAAACGAACACATTTGATACCAAAACTATTAATTTAGCATATTTTACAATGGCAGTTTTAGTTTGCCGTTGAAATCGGTCGTTATTCTGGCTAAGTGTTTATTACAACTTGCAGAATCGGCTTGTTTTCTGTGTATAGCTGTGCATCAGTCTTTATTAGCGAGCTGGCGCTCTTCTTGCTATTAGCTATTTCTTTAACTTTTTTAAACACTCAGCTTCGCGAATGACTGAGCGCCGGCGGAGTATGGGATCCTTGGTGTCTTAGGAAGCGAGTGAGTGGGGGTTTAACCGTTTTTACATGCAAAAACAATGGCAAATTCGACGGGGAAAAATGTACTAGATCAGCGAAGGAAAGGACTGGCTTTCCTGGACGAGCTGCGGCAATTTCACCGAAGCAGAGGGTGAGAATGGGGCGTTTAAATACACCTTTAAACATCATGTACATATGACTATGGATGCTTACAAACAAATAGTAATACTATTCTCCATGTATTTCATTATTTTTCCTTCAGATCGCCGTTCAAGAAGATTCCTATCGTGGGTGGGAAAGAACTAGATCTTAATGCTCTCTATATCAGAGTCATTTCGTTAGGTGGATTTGCTAAGGTGAGTGCAACTAAAAGTGCATTTTCGCACTCTCGGTTTTCAGTGAACAGCTAGAGAACTCTCTTTCGGCATCCCGAATAGCTATTTCATTCTAAAACGGCTGTAGGAGAGAGAGGATTGCGGTCGGCCTTGTGCTAGTTTGCCATCTATGCAATGTGGTGGCTTGTGTTGTGTATGGTTTGAATTGAAAGTCCGTACGGTAGCTGCACTGCTCGGAGTCTGAGTGCAGTAAGAGCAACTCAAAATTAGCGGGCACGTTTAACATCGATTATCGGCACAGAGCACTGGCTAGGAGGAACTATTCGCCGCGGGGGATAGGTAACATTTTGTGCAAGTACATTTTTTACGATAATTTGGGGGAAGCTAGTTATTCGCACTAGCCATCTTTGGCTCTATGGCTGAAGACACATGTAGGCCGCACACAGGCCTATTTATTGAAAACTGTAAACGTGAAAATAATTCCCCCAATAAAGACTGCTCGCCTTCATTCCATCATTGCTACTAGCATTGTGCTGAAGCGGGTCATCGTTGTCTCGGGCTTTGGTAGCTACCACATTTAGCCTGCACGCTTGGCTTGCCAGAAAAGTAATGTTAGCCAGATTGCTAACACTAGCTTGTAAGTAAGCCATCCAGTTCAAGCTGTAGCTAGCTGTGAGTTGTTGCTTGCAAACATGGAATTAAATACACAGTTCTAGCTAATAAAAGTAGCTAACATTAACATCTTGTTACTAGATGCTAATCAGATTGTTTATGATTAATTTAATACATATTTTATGCATCCTGATATTGCTTAATTGGAAAATGTATAATAACATCCTTATTTACTTTACAGGTTTCTGACAAGAATCAGTGGTCAGAGCTGGGTGAAGATTTTAACTTCCCAAGGAGTTGTTCAAATGCAGCATTTGTTTTAAAACAGTACTACCTTCGGTAAGTGGCATGGTCTTGTATTAGCTACTACACTCAGACAGCATGTGGCAAATGTTTACAAATTGTGAGAGGCTGGAAGCAGGAAAGGACCATGCAACAATCCAGCATTGCTGACAGTTTTAAAGATGTTGAACATGGAAAACAAAAACACCATACTGGACCTTACCTTGGCTGCAATATTTATGCCTCATAGCAGTATGTTTTGACGTAACATTTACTAAACTTTACTGGGTTAATGCAGATCACTATTTTATATATATATTTTGTTTGTTTTGTTATGCCATGTCTTACTGCTGGGGATTCTGCCATACATCTTCTCTTTGTAGATTTAAACTATTAGTAAGGGACATGAACTGGGAATGCTTTTTAAATGGTCCATGATTTATGTGTTACTGAATGCTGGCTGGTCATTTTGTAATTGAATAGGCTAGCCGTTGCCACAATTATGCAATCAGCGGCACGTTACCCTAAACACCTTTTGCCCTCGGTGTAGATGTTTCACCAGCAGTAAGCCTGTGGCCATTGTGGAGCTGCTTCTCTACTCAAGTCTCCTTTCCCTCCAAAATATTGCCATCATTGACACGGTCACCTGCTTTTAAGAGGAAGGATCACATTCACCAGTCTAGCCTGGAGGCTGCTTATATGACCCTGCGTTGCCAGTTGAAGCAACATATCTTTAATAATCCTGTTGCATTAATCACCTTCACAATTTGGGAATGGTTGAAAGAGTTCTAGGTCAACAGTCTGCAAATAACCAATCTTGTAGGCATGTCAAATTCTTAACAAGGTTCACACAGACTCTACCTAAGTATCATAATGATTTGAACAACTCTGCATAGGCCTAAATATGTTATTGCCAACCTCTTTTAAGTCATCATGGGATTTTATATAGGCCCTACATGCAGAGCCAATTATAGGCCAAGCACAGTAATGAAGTGTTTCCAAATGGTCCTGGTTATTCCAGCATTTTAGCAAAGGATTTCATTCTTGCTATCAGATGAACAATAGTAACGCTTGATACCCTATAAGAGTTTGTTGAATTAAAATATTTTAACATTAACTTCCCATGCAAAGCTGATTTGATATTGGGCAGGCAATGTTACCCTGCAAGGTGTGGGTGCATGCTGTTTTAGCCCAGCTGCAACACCTGATTCTACCAATCAACAAGGCCTAAATGGTCTTCAACCAAGAAATAGGTGTGTTGCTGCTTGGCTAGGAACAAAAGCCCGCACCCATTGAGACAATTCCCCCCCTCCCTTCAAATTGTCATTTGAAGAGTCATAGGCTAATTTATAATGCAGGGCTCCACAATTTGACCATTTTACTCACATATGCAATGTCGTCACAGTTCGCATATGTGTATCGTCAAGTACAACTATTTTGATATTTTATTTAGGAGCACCAGCGCGTGCGCCTAGAAGGATTCTAACATTATTACTTCAAATATTTTTTGTGTGCACCTGGCTACATTTTCCAACTTAGTTCACATGTGCTCCTTGTAAAAAAAGTCTGCGTAGAGCCCTGTAAAACAATGTTTGACTGAAACACAGAGATATAAATAGCCTAACTGACAGCACATCAGCAGGTTGGAAGGAGCTGTTGGGAGCTGCCCAGATGCATGCTTTATTTTGCCTCATATTTTCAAACAAATGCACAGGCCTAACCCATTTCAAGCCTGCATTTGACCTGACTGCCTGAAACTTTTCCTGGGTTTTACCTCATGACACAGCCCAGTGGGATCACAGAAGTTGGCTACAACTACCATTCCTTGGAAGATTTTTTTCACAGCTTATATAGGTTGTTTATTTTACCATACTCCTGTGTCTTTACCAAACAATACATTGAATTGGCCAGGTTAAGACAGCCTTAAGACAACGCGGTCTTAAGGGCAAACGCTGAATAGTCAGAAATGTATTGAAGTAGGGAGTCGTTTGCTTGTTGGTCTTCTTGTACCGCTACTTAAATTAACATTGCCAAGCCACTTGTCAGTGAAAATAGTAAGTAATCATACAAACGGGGAATCTGAGCAATAGACTCAATAGTTGACCTCTGATTATCATTTAATAAAACTGGAATAAAAATTCTACTTATGTAAAAGACAAACATGGAATAAATGAGTTGTTGCAGCTCAATTCAAGTCACTACAACCATCATGTTGAGGCACAAGTTCAACAGTCTAGTGGTTGCTTTCTCTTGTATCCTTTTATCTGCTTTGGTTTGAACCTGATACATGGGGGTAAGCAATATTGATGTTGTGCCTACTGCGTACAGTAAATTGGCTTTTGTCTGTCAATTTCCTTCACCTTAGTTCAGGTGCAGGAGAGGAGGTCTCTTAAGACTGAGATGCAGCTTGTGAATAGACTGTACCCAACATCATGATGTTAGCACTGTGATGCCCATGCCAAAACAAGAGCTGGATTAGAACTACCTCGCTGTTTTCATGCATAAGTGAAGTCAGAGGCAATCAAGTTGTCTCATTCACACATCGTTTGCTAGTGAGATTAGCCTTGGCACCTCAACAAAGGTGAAACGCTGCAACAGCGTTTAGAGATCCGGTGTTACCCTTCTGTCCCCTGATATCTGTATGTCTCTTTCTGATGTTAAATAGAGGGTGATAAAATGATATATGAAAACTCATGTATCAGCGAGCCACATAAAACTGTAGCGAGTCTGCTGAAACTTTGGAAATGCATGTTATTTCGACAAGATTTTGCAGACAAGGTCAACAGTTTCCTGGTGTAACCCAAGCTGTGCATACCATATTCATTTTTATGAAAAGTCAGTCTGCTTTCTGAACCAGTGTCATATAAATTAGGGCTGTGACGATACTAGTATCGTGATATTTTTTACATGGCAAAAATGAAAACACAAAGCAGACATATCTGGTCCTTTAAAAACTTGCTGTATGTTAAGTATTGTGTTTTGTAGCTTGGAAAACACAGTTAACAAAAATATGAACGCAACATGTAAAGTGTTGGTTTCATGAGTTGAAATAAAAGATCCCAGAAATGTTCCATATGCACAAATCTTATTTCTCTCAAATGCTGTGCACAAATTTGTTTAAATCCCTATTTGTGAGCATTTCTCCTTTGCCAAGATAATCCATCCACCTGATAGGTGTGGCATATTAAAAAGCTATTTAAACAGCATAATCATTACACAGGTGCACCTTGTGCTGGTGACAAAAGGCCACTAAAATGTGCAGTTTTGTCACACAACATAATGTCACAGATGTCTCAAGTTTTGAGGGAGTGTGCAATTGGAATGCTGACTGCAGGAATGTCCACCAGAGCTGTTGAAAGAATTGGATGTGCATTTCTCTACCATAAGCTGCCTCCAATGACGTTTTAGAGATTTGGGCAGTACGTCCAACTGGCCTCAGTCCACGTGTATGGCATCATGTGGGCGAGCGGTTTGCTGATGTCAACGTTGTGAACAGAGTGCCTTCTGGTGGTGGGGTTATGGTATGGGCAGGCATAAGCTATGGACAACGAACACAATTGCATTTTATCTATGGCAATTTGAATGCAGAGATCATGACGAGATCCTGAGGTCCATTGTTGTGGCATTCATCTGCCACCATCTCATAGTTTCAGCATGATAATGCACAGCCCCATGTCGCAAAAATCTGTACACAATTCTGGAAGCTGAAAATGTCCCAATTCTTCCATGGTCTGCATACTCAAGACATGTCACCACCCATTGAGCATGTTTGGGATGCTCTGGATCTACATTTTGGATAGCGTGTTCCAGTTCCCGCCAAAATCCAGCAACTTCGCACAGCCATTGAAGAGGAGTGGGACAACAGGCCATAATCAACAGCCTGACCAACTCTATGCGAAGGAGATGTCGCACTGTATGAGGAAAATGGTGGTCACACCAGATACTGACTGGTTTTTTGATTCACAACCCCTACTTAAAGAAAAAAAGAAAAGGTATCTGTGACAAATAGCTGTAATCCCAGTCATGTGAAATCCATAGATTTGGGCCTAATGCATTTATTTCTATTGACTGATTTCCTCATATGAACTGTAACAGTGAAATTTGTGTTTTCTATCATCAGATGTAGGCCTAACAATTACAATCCGCTAAAGTTGAATAACTCCATAGTTCCCCACTTAAGTCGATAGGACAAACTGTTGCGAATGATGGGCAGCAGAAGTTGTTCACTCTATTAAAAAGGTACACCCGGGAACCACTGTTTAAGAAGAGCAGCTCTCCCTACTCCAAATCCTATTTCTCATGCCTGGCATACATTACAAGACTTGACTGGCAAGTAGGACCTAACTTTGTGTTGGACAAAGAAAACTATAGAACGTCTGCTTGTTTGCAATTTGATTACAGGTGAAGCGCCATGGTTATTTGCTTAGGTTTTGTTGTGGTTTTCCGCCACTGTTTGAGGCCACAGCTAGCTCTCTCCCTCAGCATGCCCCCTTGTTTTGTCACTGGTTATCTGCTTGCCATGCCTTTCTCTACTATTTTTGAAATTGTTAAACCTTGTCAGCAACAATAGCTAAGAGAGGTTTTGAATCACAGATATAACAGTCCAGGGGTGGCAATTGGAGATGTTGGGACTAGTGAAAGCTAGCCGAGGTAGGCAACACTACAACTGCTACTGGCCTAAGATTGGGCATGCTGTCCCAATGTTCTTTGACTGTGGTAAGCTCTCTGCAGATCACACAAAGAAATGTTTGAAATTAAATGTTTCTGTTGGATAGAAAGTGAGACGGACTTTAACTTTGCATCAAGCAAACTACACTTGTGGAAAATGTATTTAGGGGGCTGACAAATTAAACTTAGCCACCATTCTCATTATGTTAAGCATGGTCTTGAGGCCAAAGTGTTTTATTTTTTGTCTAATGGCATTATTTTATCTTTGTTGTGATTCCCACCATGATTGTGGTTGTTAGCTTTCTTCTCAGTGTAGTTTACCATTGTCTCCCCCAGACCAGTTTCTTGTCCACAACCTAGTACTTGGATTTCACCCACCCCCACTCTCAGTGGTGGCCTGTATATAGTGCTTCCATTTATTATTTTATCAGCCGTAAAACCAGCCTATCAATTGACATAGCTTTAGGCTACATAATCTGGATTTCTAATGTTGCTCATCGGTCTCTGTTGTATGCCCCATGTTTAATAAGTTGTCTCTGTCTACTCAAATGAATCTGCAAGCATTTAATTTAAAGGTACAATAATATATATTCACCTGTTTATAGAACAGTAGTAATGCCAGTTAGTTTACTCAATCTGATTGTGTGTTTGTATGTGTGCTTGTCCAACAGGCGGCACCCAATTTTCTCTCTCACACAGTCACTCACTCACTGAGGCAGCCTTTATTGAGAGGGTAGCTCTTATGTCCTATCAGCTCTTGTATGATCCAGACAACCTTAAATTACATCAGTTCACAAACAGTCACCATTTGCAGTGGTAGATCTATGGCTTCAGTTGGTTGCCTACGTTTTTATTGTGTGCCGTTCAGATTAATTGAAAAAATGTGATTTAAAAAAAAGTATATATTTTTGTTGTTGCTGGGGACAAAAAAATGAGTTAAGAGCCCTGTTCCACCTTAATTGCTTGTTTTTTCCCAGCTGATGGTATGACACATGCAATGACATTATTTTTAAATGTCAACTTGATTGGACACTAATGAGAAGTCCTCTTAATTCTGTGTTGCTTTTCTGTGGCACTCTGGCTGTTGTCTTGTCAGAAGAATGGGTGCTTTTTGCCAGCCATGTATGAAAAGGGAAGTGCAGACATGAGCAGCTGCAACAGAATCCAACACCACCACACATCCCGCCTCCCCTTCTGCCCGTGCCCAGACAAGTGTGTGATGACGCTGTGCAGAGCCAGGGCCTCTCCAAACGGAGAGTTGGTGTATTTATAGTCTAGTGTGTCACGCGCCGTGGACGGGGGATTACCTTGGTCACGGCGAACCAGCAGCAGCACTGGGACTCCGTTCAGATTGGAGCTCTCTCTCTGACTCACGGCAGCACACACACTCCGCTTAGCCAGGGCTTTCCACGCTACCACTGGTGAGGTATTTTCTGTTGCCACCACTGCAGCATGTGTCTGTGTAAACAAATATTCAATGTGCAGATGTGTTGGTTCCTCCCTACCTAAACATGTGAGAGAAGGCTGCAGCACTTGTTAGACATTCTCAACTCAAGTAAGGTTTTGCAGTTTTTTTTGTAGACTTTTTTGGCTTTAGACAAAGCTGTCAGTCTTTTTCTTTCATTGAAACTCCCTCTGCTTTACTGCACTCCTCCCCAGCTGAGCGGTTGGTCATTTGAATGAAGACATCACCCCAGTGTCTAGAATACTCTGTCTGTGCTGGTGATAAGGTCATATCATCCCCACCTGTGTCACATCCGAGCTGAATAAACATATTAAGGAATACTGGTATTGGTTGTGACTCTTGATAAACTAGTTTGCCCTAAGCAATAGGGCACAAAGGATTCATCACTTGTACTCTGCTTAAACACTTGCACATGTCTTTTGATTCTTGAGTCAGCTAGGCGTAAACATAATTATTTCATCATAACCGATGGTCTCTATGTCAAACTTGGATTGGATTTTTATCCCCCTCTGGCAGTATTTTTCATTTCATGCTTTGTCGTGTAGTCATTCATGTTCACTCTGTCGATTTTAGAAGTAGGCGAGAGACATTGGTTGTGTTGTAAGCCCCGTTTTGTAGTTTGTTCCACTCTGTTGCGACTGAGTAGTGGAATTGCTTTGTGACTGGGGTTGGAATAGGATGTGGGCACAGATAGCCCGACAACATTAGTGTTGTCTGTAGGAGGACTTTGAAAATGTTAGGAGTTCACAGAAGTAGGCTTGTGAGTCTTTATAGGCCGGAGTGTAGCCTACCAGTTTACTTGTGTGATTGCAGGCATTAACCAAATTCCTCAGAGTGGCTGTCATACTCCATTGGCAAATTATATGGTGGGAATGTGCCAGGGTGTCCAGTTTTGTTATCAGGGATTTGGAGGCACAACAGTTGATGTTGAAGCCACAGTCTAAGGATACAGGACTTATCCTAGTTAGGGAGATTTGAGGATCGGGTGAAACAGGATTATTTGCTATAGAGAGGCCATTCTAAATTCAATATTGGGGGGGGGGAGAGTAGGAATAGGTGGGGTCTTGGATCAGTCACCCTCTGAGCATTAAGTTCTCTTTTGTCTACAGATATTTAGAAAAGTATGAAAAGGTCCATCACTTCGGCGAGGATGATGATGAGGTGCAGCCTGGGAACCCGAAACCATCTCTTCCAATTGGTGCAATCCCCTGCTCCTATAACTACCAGCAACACACTGTATCAGGTAAAGCTTTCCCTCTCTTTTACAAAGTGTCTTCAAACAACCACAAAGCAATAATTGGCTACATAAGTTCTGCCAAAATCTTGTTGGTTGGGCTAGGACTTGAAATACAATAAATATTCTTGAATGGATGGCCCCATATTTTGCTTTCGAGCTAGTTCTTAAAGGGACAGTGGTATTTCAGGATGGTGGTATATTCCAGGAAACGAACAGATGCAAGTATGATAACTTCTTATTGACACTTTGAGAAGAGTGATTTTATTGGACAGGTGTCTGAGAGGTAGGGCTGGGTAATTGCTAGTGGTGGGGGGGAAAATAGATGGTTACATATTGGGATATTATTTTTGATATATCGTTTTGACAACATCGCAGTATTCATTTTGTGGTAGTACCTGCCCCAAAACTCCAGTATTTTTTCTTGATGACTTGTTCTCATCTTCTTTTCAGCTATTTTATTTCCTTGACTGATCAAAACTAGTTTTCTCATGGCTCGCTCTTGTCCCTCTGCAGCAGACATAAGGTGAGCAATATATTTGGAACATCAAATCGCAGTCAAATCACAGTATCTGATCGCAATACACATAGAATGAGAATCGCGTGCCAAATCGGCACCTAAGTATTGTGATAATATTTTATTGTGAGGTCCCTGGCAATTCCCAGCCCTAGTAATTGCCTTGGACCTCACGATACAATATCACTATACTTAGGTGCCGATAAGATATGTATGGAGATTGTATATGTATCATTATTCTGTATGTATTGCGATTCGATGTTCCAAACACATGCTCACTATACTGTATATTTGCTGCAGAGGGACAAGAGAAAGCCATGAGAACTAGTTGTGGGGGTTAAAGTGCTCACGTTGTTGGCTCAACATGCTTTCTTTTTTAATTAAAAAATATATATTAAAAAAAATAAGATGGAGAAAAAGCTACAGGATGATAAATACCTGATATGTGGGGCAGGTACACCTGACTAACGTTAACAACCAGCTAACGTTAACAATATAGTCACAGTAACGATGTAAAACCGGCAAAAATGATATTGTGATACTCTACTGTATCCATACTGTGAGGTAAAGCAACCACCCTTTGGTGGATTTTGGGATGCTGTGAAATAAATAAAAGTACTCTTAGGTCAGAGGACAACCTTGGTGTGTGTTTATCAAGGTGGATATTTCTTCAAGTATCAAGTGATGGGGCTGTTGAAGAACACCGCCAACTCTGAATTGAGTTGAAACTTACGACTCAAATGGAGAACATTATGGCCACCTTCAGCACTGAACTTCCTCTCAACACACTTGACTGGGAGAACTAGGTCTCTCTCTACTCAAAGCACACATTTGTTAGTCATCTGAATGTGCATATACTGCAGGCTTGTTTGCTTTGTCTTTTCAGACAATTTATTCCACCTCATAACATAATCATAGATTCATCAAGATATAATTTGGAAAGCTCAAGAGAGGAGAATGTTAGCAAGACAACAAGATCTTAAAATGTATGATGAAAGTAGCCTATATTCCAAGAAAGAGGAGTTGTACTAGGATTAGTCTTTGAGCTGTTTCAGAACTGAAGACGCAATGCACTTCATACGGTATTTGGGCTGCTACATTTATACTCCTTTTGTTTATGTGCAAACATATGGGCCTTTAAACCAGTACTCTGCCACCAGAAGCTCATATCCTCCCTCATATGGCTGTTGAGATAATTGTTTGAATAATCTTGACTTTGGACAAAAATTGTAATACAATCTTGCCCAGGCCTGAGAGACCCCCATCAGTAAGAGTGTATCTGAACTGAGGTTGTCATTTCCCCAGGCATGCAGGCAATTTGCAACAGTGTGTTACCATGGTGCTGTGTGATGGTGCATTACCACCATGCCCGGTGTGTGTGAAGTAGCTCTAGTTCAGGAGTCCTGACAGCTACACACATACACACACGTGTGAAACGGATGCAAAGCTGCCAGCTGTGAGGAGTTGGCTATTTATATCCCATTGATTGCACCGTAATCAATTTCAAATAACTGAAATATTCCATACAATCATTGCCATGCCAGCAAAGTTATGCCAAGTGACAGAGGCTTCAGGAAGTTGCACTTGTTAAGCCCACCCCCTGCATGTGACTTTCATTACTGTTTCCTATCTTTGAAAGCATATTCATTATCAGGCAGGTGTCCCAGTGCATGCAGTTGCAATCATTTTTTTAAACAGTCTAAATAAACTCCTAAATCATAATTTCTCAAGGTCTTTATAGCGCAACATTGTAATGTTTTTGTATGTTTTCATCAGGCTTTCTTTACATTCACTTTGAAGTTGAAATTACAACTGGATTTGTGGTTGTTTTTTGTCCCCAGACTATCTCCGCCAAAGCTATGGGCTGTCCATGGAGTTCACGGCCCCATGCGACTATAACAAACTGGTGCTCTCTCTCCTGTCGGGCTTGCCCAATGAAGTGGACTTCGCAATCAACGTTTGCACTCTCCTCTCCAACGAGAGCAAGCATGCCATGCAGCTGGAGAAAGACCCCAAACTCATCACGCTGCTACTGGCACATGCAGGTGTCTTCGATGACTGTACGTCTTCAACACCGTTAAATATTCTTCATTAGTATCCAAATCTATTTTTGCAGGACAGTAATTAGAGAGATGCGTGTGTGTGTGTTTGTAAACTTTGTCTATCATGGGAACTTGGGGGAAATGTTGAGACACTCGCACTACTGTGCTGTTTCCCTTTTTGGTTAAAGTGGAAATGGGGAGTCAGTTGTTTATTCCCTTTCATTTGCCTGTATGGAGACTAGATTAGTTATTACCTCCTTGGTAAACTTGTTAATTTAGAGTCTGAAGAAGGTTGTGTTCAATGCAAAAATTCAGGCTTTAACACAACAAAATGTGAACACTGTGCATTCCTTTTCAAGGCAGTGCCATTGCAGAACCATTTTTGTTGTTGTGATCCCTCAGGTGTGAAAGTACCTTCTGTCTCAGAATGTAAGGGTTGGAATGTTCTCTCTAACGGTACTCTTGTGAATTTGCAGCACTAGGCAGCTTCTCCTCTGTATTTGGGATGGACTGGAAGGAGCAAACCTCCCGGGACTTCATGAAGGTAGATTTGACTGAAAGACTCACTATATATGTATACTATAGGTTTGTAACTTACAAGGCTTTTGGTCAGAGGGAGAAAAAAACGGTTGCCTCGCCTCCAGCCGTTCAGGGATCTTCGTGAATACAGTGTGATGTCCTCGCGGGAGTACATCAGCCTTAACCGCTCTTGTTTTTTGTAGCAATGCATCTTTTCGGCAGTCAGTATTTCAATAATAATCTGTGAATATGATTCTACAGTTCTGGAAGGATGTGGTAGAGGATTCTGAAGTCCGGGACCTCATCTGGGACAAGACCAGCCTGACACAAGGTAAGCAATTTATGCTGACAGACCCAATTTTAAAAGACCCATGGCACAATAAAATGTTTTTTGCACAACAATGGTAAAAATGGCACGTCAAATAAATATTACGGCAACATTGTTTTGTGGACTTTTTGTGTAATAAAGTATTTGAAGATTTCTCATAAAGACTTTTAAAAGACCATTGCTCAGACCCTTGATGTCCTTGGGGGATCAGACATTCACTGTTCTCTCTGCTCTTCTCCCAGTGACAGACACTACGCTGGGGGACGAGCACTGGGGCGCCCTCTTCCACCCTCCACGCAACCTAGGCATCGGCGACATCGAGGGTCAGCGGGTCCTGCAGGTGGGAGTCATCCTCCGCAACCTCTCCTTCGAGGAGGCCAACGTCAAACTGCTTGCTGCTAACCGCACCTGTCTGCGGTTCCTCTTACTGTGCGCCCACTGCCACTTCATCTCCCTACGGCAGCTGGGATTGGATACACTCGGCAACGTGGCCGCAGAGGTGAGGCGTTTTTACTGTTCTATTTATGTTCTGAATGTTATTACTTTCGTGCAGTATGGAGCTAATTAGTACTATTCAGTATTATGTTAGACAAGGCTGTAGCTGTTCCAGAGCATTTGTGTTATTGATGATTCCATTAATTAATATCTGTTTTCTCTCCCAATAGCTTCAGTTAGATCCTGTTGACTTTCGAACAACCCACCTAATGTTTCACACCATCACCAAATGCTTAATGTCAAGGGACAGGTTCCTGAAGATGAGGGGTGAGTGTCAGAGCCCATACTTTATCTTTGTCAGTGTCTGGGTCTTTTTATTACAAATTCAATGTCAGATTTATTTTTATATCACTGGCCTTGTAATGCGAAAGCAACTTCATGTCTTTATGTAAAAACAGTAAGCATAAATTGTGATAAATGTATAGATGATTTTCCCCAGAGCCTGACTATTTGTTCCTCCTCCCCTCAGCCATGGAGATCCTGGGTAATCTGAGCAAGGCGGAGGACAACAGCGTGCTGATCTGTGAGTACGTGGACCAGGAGTCATACCGTGAGGTGATCAGCCTGCTGTCGCTGCCTGACCTCATGCTCCTCATGTCCTCCCTGGAGGTCCTCTACCTGCTGGCCCAGCTGGGGGAGATCCCCTGCAGCAAGATCGCCTCCGTGGACAGGAGCATAGGTGAGATACCAACAACCTAGCCCTAAACAGGGTACTAGTAACCTAGACACTAGTCAGGATTGAGGATACATGCAGTAGTATAAACAACCAACCAGAATGGAGGGGATGGAGAACCGTCTAACCAAGATAAAGTGTATGTATAGCATTAACAACTAATGGAGTGTTTGAGTACAGTTTGATTAAGTATAGTCTCTTAGCATGGCACAGCAACCAAGCTACATGAATTGGGAAACAAACTGGTTGCACAGAAGACATTTGTCGTCTCTTGGAGGAATAGGAAATTCAATGATTTTCAGAATTGGGAAATCAAAAGCAACCGTCATGCAACAATTTAGATGTACATTATTAAACAGTGTATATGTGTGTCCCTGGGCAGATCTGCTGGTACGGCTGGTGTCAGTGGACCTGCACACGTTTGGTCCGGATGCTCTGACGGCCGTGAGGCTGATGGAGCACCAGGCTGCTGGGCAGAGCCAGGTGGCCGAGGTGCGGCCGCAGCTTGTAGAACAGCTGCCTGCTCCGCTGCAGGGCACACCCATCCCAGGTGAGCATCTTAACACTTAAACCCTGTCCCCTGATCTTCAGATGCACATAGAAATGAAATGAGGCCAGGTTATATTCATGTTGTACATAAAATCAGAATTTAGAGCAAGCTGTGTGAGGGCAATAATTAGCCATATGGTATAAAGGAACAGTTCCCTGAGACAATGGCCTGAGATTATAGGCTCAGCTCCGTGGAGCCTTGCTCCTTGTCGTGTACATTAGAGACTGATCGAAAGCTGACAGCTCATCAGTTTACACCTCCCATAAGCCTCTGCATCCACTCTCTTCTGTAGAGACTTTCCATCCGTTGTTGATTTAGAAACTTGGATGATCAGGCAAACTGGTGTACCCGTATTGTATGCAATCAATCAGCTAAAGTTGATGTTTGCATGAGGTGCTAAGAATAATTCAAGCTAGGGTAAACATAGCAGTCTGCTTGTACAGTACTGTCACTGCTCCCTAGTGGGGGAAAATGAGGAACAGCACACTAAACAGACCATGTAGGAAGGGAGCACTGTTCTGCAGATTTGACAGTTCAGTCTCCCATCAGAACAAAAGTGTTTTCAGCATAGAGAATGGGTTTATTCAAAAACTTTTGTAAGTTGATCAAATTAGACTCAATAATGATGTCATATCTCACTTCAGCAGCAAGAGTCCCTGTCCAGTCCACTCCCCCTCCTCCTGGTATTGTTGAGCTAGATGGGGAGAAGTTTACAGTGCAGTGGTGAGTCTCTCACACACACACACACACACACCCTCTCATACATACATACACCCTCTCATAGTTATGCTCTCTCCGTGACACATCTTAGCTTTTTAGTTTCTCTGTAAGTTGAACGGTAGTTCTCGGGTCAAGCAGTCAGCTTGCTGGTCACAATTGACCCCTGAGTAGCTATAGATACATTCTGAGTCCCGTTGTCTCCACCAGGCTAAACGCCCACTTCGAGGTGAGCGGCGAGAGCTCCGTGTTGCGCTCAGAGATGTACTCGGAGTACCTCACCACATGCAGCAAGATGGGGCGCGCTGGCATCCTGGCCTCTCAAGGCTTCCTCAAATGTCTACGGTTGGTTGGCATAATCCCATATTAAATCAATAGATTTAATTGAAAACCATCATTTGGAGAACACACAACTAGAAGTTTATACTGTTTTTTTATTTATTTTCCAACTGTGGTCCTGGAAGCCTTATATTCATTCATGTTGTGTTTTCAACCAAGAAATCACCCTATGGACAAGTTACAATATAGTGGTCCAAATTCAATGACTTTGAGAAGCATGATTGACAAGGTTTTAGTGTCAACTGCACTCACACCATGTCTCTATCATTTTGTAGGACAATCTTCCCAAACCACACAGTGAAGCGGCTGGAGGACACCAAGCCCAATGCTCAGGCACACATACACGTGGTGGGGGTCAAACGGAGGGCCATCCCACTGCCCATCCAGCTGTACTACCAGCAGCAGGCTAGCCCCACACCAGGGCCCAGGCACGATGTCCCTGTCGACCCCCAGGCATCCCCGTCAGGTAAACTCACTGTACAACTAACTACATTTTGTAGTTAGTGACATTAAAATTCAAGTTTCCACATACCTTGAATATTATCACAGCAAACGTCAGAAGACATAGTTGCTATACATGTTGTCTTGGAGTATGGTGAGACATACTTTGCAGTTGTGCAAATTAGACCTCAGTCAATGATTCTAATGTGTTCTTTGTTGTATCTCTTTCTGTGTTTATGCTTTGTTCCTGGGTATCCTGGGTTTGCCCGGCCTCCAGTCCCCAGCCTTACTGCTAACCCTGCAGCGCCACAGGTGGCCTCCACCATGCAGGATGGTGTACCTCACCCACAATTGGCTCAGACTGTTCCTCGGCTCCCACTTCACCCCCAGGCCTCACCGCATCAGCACCCCAACCCTGCTCAGCAGGCCAAGCCAGGGGATATCCTCAAGACGGCCATGGTCCAGAGCTCCATCCCCACCTCTGGCCAGGTGGTCCAGAACCACAGCCCCAGCATGGCCCAACAGCTCCACCATCAACAAGTCATGGCCCCTACCGGGACCCCCGTCACACTGTTCCAACAGGTACAGCAGGGCCACATCTTCACGGCGCGGGTTCAGGGGGTGCCCATCGCACAACGGCCGCCCCTGCCACACACTCCCTCCTCAGTACCCCAGGCCCTCTCCCAGGGCCCCCAGCAGGAGACGGCTGTATTCTCTTCCCCCCCACACTACGCTGCTGTGTCGGCCCCCTGCTCCTCGCTGCAAAACTTCCAGGTGGGCGGGGGCCAGGTGTTCACCATTGCCAGCGTGTCTAACACCCAGGGCTCCCGCGTCACTTTCCAGAACATCGCCCCCAAGCCTGCACCCTCGCAGGCCAGTGGACCACCAACAGCCACTCATAACCAGCAGCAGCAGTCCAGCGTTGTCATCGTCAGCCCCAACCTCCAGCAGAACCAGGCCTATGCCCCGGCTATCCATCAGATTGTTCTGGCCAACCCCTCCACCATGTCTGGTGGCCAGGCCATCCAACTGGCAGGACAGCCTCCCGCTCCTTCCAACCCCCCACCTTGCCCTTCCACCATCGCTCCACTGCCCCAGGGCCTGCCCACTCCTTCCAACACCCAGATCCCAATGCAGGGCTCTGCTTCTGTCAGTCAGATGCTGTCAGTCAAACGGCAACCACAACAATTGAACCCCCAGCAGCAGTTTCACCCCCAGCAGCAGTTTCAGATTCAGTCCCAACCCCTGCCTCAGCAGCAGCCGCCCCCCCAGCCTACCTCCACAGAGTCCAGCCTGATCAAACAGTTACTGCTTCCAAAGCGGCCCTCCACGCCGGGCGGAAAGCTCATTCTGCCCGCGCCCCAGGTGCCTCCCCCTAGCAGCACGCAGCGTGCCCCAAGCCCACAGGTGCTCTACCAGTTGGCCTCACAGGGCCAGCCTCAGCCCCAGCAGCTCAATGTACAGCTGGTCCCCAGCCAGCTCCAGTCCCCAGGGGGGCCTCTCCAGACGGTGCAGCTCATCTCCACCAGCAGCCCCGCCACCATCATCCAGGGCCAGGCTCCTGGTGGCCAGGTCACCTTCACTGTGGTGCCCAACACAGGCTTCACCACTTCAGCCTCTGCAGCTGCCGCCCAGGTCAGCCAAGGAGCCGCTGCACCAGGCCTGCCAGCGGTCCAGACAGGCAACACCCTCCACGGGCCACCGCCGCCCTTCAGGGGGGACAAGATAATCTGCCAGAAGGAGGAGGAGGCCAAGGATGCCACGGGTCTGCACATCCACGAACGCAAGATCGAGGTGATGGAGAACTCCTCTCTGGCCGATGGGGCTGGCACCAAAACCAGCAACGGGGACCTGGCAGGGGCTGACGCTCCAGGGGCCAAGCTGCTTAACGGGAGGAAGTGCATGGACTCCAGTCTACCTCCATACCACTCAGGGAACAGCCAGGGGGCCTGTGCCAACGGACCAGCCAGCGAGAGCTGCCCCACCAATGGGAAGCAGACCTCTGGCCTGGCTAACCCACAGGAGGGCCATGTCGACCCCAAAAAGGCTCTCGTCAACGGGGTCTGTGACTTTGAGAGAGGGGACGCCTCCACCGGTGCCCACTTAAGCAAAAACATTCCAAATCACTTCGCTTCCAAACACTTGGGGAACGGGGAGGTGGGTCCTCCTCAGAAACTGCATGGGGCTCCCCAGGAGCCCTCTGTCCCCCAGCAGGATACTGCCAAAGCTGAGCAGGCAGAGCGCCTTGCCAATGGGCCTCAGGCAACAGGCCCCTTCTCTAACGGACCTATGGGGCCGGGGCCTAACTACGCACTGCCTGCATTCAGGCAGCAGCTGTTTCCCACCGTCACTGTAAACTCCCAGGGCGCCACGGGGCCAGGGACCCTGCCGGCCAATGGTTTGAGCGGCGAGAGCCGTGCGCACAAGAGGCCGGCGGAGGAGGACAAGGGGGCGTCTGTGATTCCCTGTAAGGTGGGAGTGAGGATTATCACCATCAGCGACCCCAACAAGGCGGGCTGCAGTGCCACCATGGTGGCCGTGCCTGCTGGAGCCGACCCAAGCACAGTAGCCAAAGTAGCAATAGAGAATGCCACGCAGCAGAGGAACTGCTCCACCATACAGGCATCCAGCTCTACGGTGAGTTTCACATAACTCAACAATTTGTTTCTTGTCCCAGTTTTGCAAGATGTGCCAACTTAGTTGGCTAGCAAGCTCATTAGATTGATGACTGATCATGAATAATTCATTGGATCATTGACATTCTTGCCCTGCTGGTAAAACATGTGACTATGTCTTTCTTCACAAACATAAAATGCAGGGCTCGACATTAACGCTTGTCCTCTTGTCCCGGACAAGTAAAAACGATGCTTGGACAAGAAGAATATAGATTGAAGTTCGGACAAGAGTAATAAACTTTTTTCACATCAAACAATTACTCGGATCAGAGGCCGACATTGGAATAATATTCTAATCTATTTTTTATGCACATTAATAAAAAAGCCTACA
Source organism: Oncorhynchus tshawytscha (assembly GCF_018296145.1). Lineage (NCBI taxonomy): Eukaryota > Metazoa > Chordata > Actinopteri > Salmoniformes > Salmonidae > Oncorhynchus > Oncorhynchus tshawytscha. Next base: position 22,094,040 of record NC_056445.1, read on the forward strand.
TGTCAAAGTGTAGATGATATGCATGTTGGCTACAGCCTCGCGTCCAAACCGATGCTGAATGCTGACATGAGGGAGGCACCAGAAAATGTAGCCAGACTTTTAATAACATAAATATAGGTTGAACACCAGTCATGTTTGAAAAATATAATGAAGGACCATTAACGTCTAAAGGCTTGATTCGACATACTCAAGGCACGGTTCGTTCAGATCAAATGGTCACAAGACCGGCCTGTTGCGAATCGCACATCACCCACCTTGATTGGGGTCTGCATTTTGAAGCTATTTAAAGGGCAATTCCACCACTTTTCGACCTCATTTATCATGTCCAGTGTATACATATGTGAAATCAGCACTTTTTTACAATCTGTAGTTACAAAGATGAGAAGGAAAGTCCTAAAGAAATGCTTCTCTGTGACATCATAGGATAAGATATAATTTTAAAAATGTAAATCAACCTGCAATGTGTTTTTAGCCCAAGGTGGGGAGCAAGAAAATACCTCATCACTGAATCTGTGTTTGAAAATAACTGATAATGTATTCTAGTATAACTTTTTTTACTTTTGTTTTTTTCCTACAAGATGTATAAATGCACGGTTTTTATAAATGTGGAAACTGGTTTTGTGCTGGAGATAATGAACAAGAGGTTGGTGGAGTTGCCCTTTATCTATTAACGTAATTGTTTGAAACCTTGATATTTTGTCATTTAATGGAGCACGTCTTACCTTGTTTCAAAGTAGCCAAGCATAATCCTAGTCATTAGTAGTAACCCATGTTAGTTGATGCATCTTTAGATCTCCCCTTGCTTTATTTCTAACAGATATTTTCATATCTCATGCGGTGTGCTTTTGAGAACAATGTTTTCCTGCAAATTGCATTTTGGAACATTCGTGCAGAGCCTACAGCCAAGTGCGCATTGAGTTTATTGTATAAAGAAATAAAACGTTATCAACATTTTAAGCTAAACAGTCTGATCTGAGGCATCGGCCTCGTTGCTTTTTAAAGTGTTTTAATGTGCAGTGGTTGTATGAATTTGGGATATGTCATCCCCAAGTCTGTTATGAACCGTAGACATATTTTTTTATCATTCCAGGGACAATGGGAAGCCCTTAATTTCGCACCCTGGGGGGGAATTATTTTATAAAGAAAAGTGTTTGGTTGTAATTGTAATGTTACAATATTTTATAGGCTACAAAGGATGGCCAACCAATCTCCAGGAGAGCCTTAAAGGGATAGTGTTGTAATTCCAGATAGGCTTGAGTATGCAAAGAAGCCTACAGACAGAGTGTAGCCTACATTTGTCTGATTCTCTATGGTAAAAAAATGTAGTCATGCATTTTGTTTTGTAAAGTGGATCTGTCAATGATGCAAATATTGTGTTATTTTGGGGGGTTGAGTTTTTGCAAGTAAAACATCTGACCTTAAATGTCTATCCATCACATGTAACTACAAGGCTTCTGTTGCTGTTATTTAGGAAAATCAACTGCATTGTGATGAGTAGGGTTAGAGGCCATTTAATGATTTATACAGACTGACTTTGAAAAGATGCAATTGTGTTTTTATATTGCACTTATTGGATTGGCAGGTGTGTGTGATCTTTAATTTCATCGAATAACAATGCAGGGCTTACAGTTGTAAATGACTTGCATAAAACAAGATCAACGATGAAAGTCTTCAGGATCTAGGACCTTGAATAATTTATTCAAACTCTGTTCATATTTTTGTTTAATTCATTTCTGAAAATAACTAATAAGCAAGTAGTAGGTTATTTATATTGTATAATTTATTGTAAGCAGAGGGTAGCTAGGCTAGAATCTAAATGTGTTTCTTCAAAATTAGCTTAATTTACCAATTTATCTTGTCATACTTTTTAAAAAGATAAAAGAAATGCAACAACAAAAAATTGTGACTTTTATTTGGGGAATAGTCAAACACAATCATACAACACAAAATATCACTTGCTTATTTGGTCTGATAAAGCTTTGCCTCTTTCCCTGGTTTTACACAGCCTCTGCCAACAGTGGCTCAGCCTGTGCAGGGTGGCAGCGCCAGCCCCAACGCCTCCCTTTCTGGGCCACAAGCCGTGGTGGCACCCCCAGAACAGACCAGGAAAGCGGGACAGAACTTCAAGTGTCTTTGGCAGTCCTGTAAACGGTGAGTTAATCTCTGTCCATATTGAGTTGACATACTTAAAGAGAAGTCCTTTGTTGTGAAAGGTGTGTTCATATCATGGCTAACTAAAACTGCATTTAGACAGGCAGCTCAATTCTGATATTTTTTTCCACTAATTGGTATTTTGATCAATCACATCAGATCTTTTTCAGAGCTGATTGTTCAAAAGACCAATTACCGTAATTTCCGGACTATAAGCTGCTACTTTTTTCCCACGCTTTGAACCTCGCGGCTTATACAATGACGCGGCTAATTTATGGATTTTTCCTGCTTTCACAAGATTCATGCCGCCAAAAAACTGAGCACCGTCACATAATGTGACGTAAATCGAGTGCGCTGAAACTTCCCATCATTCTGATTACGGTAGTCATTTTGTCACCCTCATCATGGCAAAGACACGGAGAAATGCATATGATGCAGCTTTCAAGTTGAAGGCGATCGATCTGGCTGTTGGAAAAGGAAATAGAGCTGCTGCACGGGAGCTTGGCCTTAATGAGTCGATGATAAGACGTTGGAAACGGCAGCGTGAGGAACTAGCTCAGTGCAAAAAGACAACAAAAGCTTTCAGAGGGAAGAAAAGCAGATGGCCCGAACTAGAAAATGAGCTTGAAGACTGGGTCAACACACAGAGAGCAGACGGCCAAGGTATTTCAACTGAGGCTATTCAATTCCGACACCGAAGGAGATGACTTCAGTGGTTTCAGTGCACAGGAGGAGGAAGATAGTGACCAATGACTTTCTTGGTAGGCTACTGTTTACTGCTATTTAAAAAAAAAAAAAAAAAAAATGTTACAAGCCGTGTTTCGTTTAAAGGCTGTATAAAGTTCATTTCTTTCAATGTACCGGTAGGCACCTGCGGCTTATAGACATATGCGGCTTATTTATGTACAAAATACTTTTTTAAAATTCAGTGGGTGCGGCTTATATTCTGGTGCGTTTAATAGTTCAGAAATTACGGTAGTGGAAAAAACATCCGAATTGAGTCTCTAAGTGGCCTGTTCATTGGCTGTCCCATTTATATCTGTGTTCTTCCAGGTGGTTTGAGACGCCGTCTAGAGTGTTCTACCATGCAGCCACGCAGCATGGTGGCAAGGAACTATACCCAGGCCAGTGCCTCTGGGAGGGATGTGAACCTTTCCCCCGACAGAGACTGTCCTTCATAACCCATCTACAGGTAAAACTACACCCTCACCTCTCAATCAATCAGTCCATGTTTGTGGGTTTTTGCTGACAATTATCCTATTTTCTTTCTGCAGGATAAGCACTGTTCTCGAGATGCCCTATTGGCCGCACTAAAACTGGAGCAGGAACCGACACAGACGCAAGACCCAAATCAGAAAACTTCCAAGTATGTATCCTCTGGTTAGCTTAGTATGCTAGTGCTAATGTCCATTCTGGTGATGCTAGAATGCGCTATGTGTGGCTGACTGTCTTTTGCATTGTTCCACAGGCCTCAGCCAGTGGCAAGCAGCACTCCAGCCCCCCGAGCACAGAAAGCTATTGTCAATCATCCGAGCGCAGCCCTTATGGCCCTACGCAGAGGCTCTCGGAACCTAGTGTTCAGGGACTTCACTGTGAGTATGGCTGAGCTTAGCTGACACTGAAGGTGCCCGGCTGACTTTTGACAGAAATTTATGATTTTATACCTGGAAATAAGATTTAAGATGTTAAACATTGCAGTCCTTGACTACTCCATATTTATCATATATTCCCACTTGGAAATATTTTGTTATCAATATATCTTGTAGCTGATGAATTTCACAATAATTTTCCTTAGGATGAAAAAGAGGGACCAATGACCAAACACATACGACTAACTGCTGCCTTAACGCTAAAGAACATTGCCAAGTATTCAGACTGTGGTCGAAAGTAAGAACAATTTTTTTTGTATACATTCACATTTACAGAAGGGTTATCTGTGGACTCCCCGTGCTGTGTTTGTTCGGAGTGATGAATCATAATCAATTAAACAAATGTTTACTGTTTGATGGAGTGTGTTTAATGACGGCTTCCTGTCTTCTCAGGTTGGTGAAGAGGCATGAGAGCCACCTTTCTGTGCTGGCACTCAGTAACATGGAGGTCTCCACAACGCTCGCCAAATGCCTTTACGAACTGACTCGCTCTCTCCAAGCTTGAGCCCACAAGAGTAACCCACCCCCAAAAATTGGAGAACCATCCTTCAGGGGTGTCATGACAGTGGGGCACACAGGTGGGCAACACCAGACTATGCCCTCCGGACTCCCCTCCCTCACCCCACTGTGCTCAAATCCCCCCCATCTCCTTAACAAAACAAACTGCCACGGGGTCTTCCACCAGCCGCCCAAGAGAGGGAGCTCTTTAGACTGCTGCCCTGAGGGACTCTCCTACCGAAACCCTAAATACGAGCACATTTTTGTAATCCTGGGACTATTTACAGAGAACTTATTTGAGTAGGAGCGGCAGTATGTTGAGGTTTTGCTGTGCCGAGGGAGGGGAATGGCTGGAGAGGGGGAGGGAGACGCAGCTGCAGGAGACTGGCTCGATTGTTTTTCTTTAGAACTTGATAGCGTGGTTTTCTTACTTGAGTCAATATATTTTCACTTATTTATTATTGAAATGAATACCATTACAATTAATGAAAATAATCTTGTAAATATTTGTGAATATATATATATAAAGAAAATCCTCATGCCGATACAGCCACTGGGGAACTTGCTCTGTGGAGTAATAGAAGCATTACTTTGGTAGAACCTTTTTTTAATTTTTTTTTTTTTTAATGATCCCTGATTACTTGTATCTAATGTGATTCTATACTCAGCAGTGGATGAATGTACTTAAAACCTGTAAATACTTCTGCAAAGGTACTGATGCTGTAAAGTTAAGGGGGAAAACAGTTTTTTTGTGGAACTGACTTTTTTGTATAATAATACCTTGTAGAACTCATTTTGCTGGCTGAAAGAGTATGGAATAATATATCTCATGTCATTTTGTAGAAGAAAATAATATTGAAGGTATTCTCTCACCACGAACATGTATCCACTGTAAACGTTTGTCATTGTACAAGCACAGTGCGCGTACATTATATATTTTTTTTTGTATTTGTAAATTGGTTTAAATACATGGAGTTTTATACAGGTTTTCTCCTGTGTTCTTTGCTTTATGTGCAGGTATATTTTCTTCACTACTTTTTTTCTATGTTAATATAGTGTGGAGTTTTATTGTACTATTTTTTTCATAATACCATGCCACATTCCGGCTCACGTCCTCAGACTATCCTCTCTATGGAGTGTTGTGTAACATTAATGACTGCCTGTTAGCGTCCGAGCGGGGCAGCCCACCCATCCTCATTTCTGCAGTGTCAGTAGGATGTTCTATTATACATAGACATAAGTCTGTTAGATTGGCTTTATTTACTTTGACTGTTTATAGTTTTTAAATAAAAGACTGAACTATTTGTCTTTGTTTTGGTGCTCTTGTTTTGTGGTGTGAGGAGGCAATGGGTGTCTCTGTTCTACAATGTTACATGGCTGTGATCATCCCCTTTTAAATACACATATTTAAATGGAAAATGGTTTCCCCTAAATGTGTATATTCTATTGATCAAATTACAACAGTTACAGAAAGTTGAACTGTTTTTAGAAAGTTTATTTGTGAGATCATCTCTCCCAGTGGAAAATGGATCAGAATGGTTTTCAATCTGAAGGTTTGTCCCCCCTAAACTACCTTAATTGGGTATATATGGCTCTGAGTGTAGTTTACCTTTTACTTGGATGTCCTGTTGATGGCCTGTCACTAAAACTGTCAGTCTCCTGCTACTGTTTATGAAATTAGACTTTCAGCCCTCATACCAGTTACCGGTATAATTATGTTTATTGTAATTTTACTGCATATATATTCCGTTCAATGGAAAGGCAAGAAAAATATCAATGCTTTCTTGAAAGTATTTTAATTTCATTGGCTACAAAACAGATACCGGTTATATCTGGGACCGGAAACAGTTGAAGGATTTCTTCCCTAGTGTAAAATGTATTGCAGCGACACTGTGCGGTGCATTTTAAACTTCACAGGTTTCAGACATCGAGACATGTGGCCGAGACGTTCTTAAATGTATAACGAGTTAGCAGTGCAATCTATCCGGCTATGTTCAGGTTCTCGTCTAGCTTTGGAGTCTAACCAATACACGGAAATAAGTGGGACAACAAAAAATAAACAACCAGGCCAATTTTTTAGCTATTGATTTAGCTTCGGGTAAGTCAACAAACACGTAGCTAGCTAACCAATTTAGCAAGCAAAAGTATCGTTAGCAAAAAAAAAATATCGTTAGCTGCTAGCTAGGTAGCTGTTATCGTGGCAAATATAGCATCTGTACTGTAGGCCAGACCAGTCTCGTTAGCCAATCAAGTTGAATAATTAACTAGCTAGCTATGAACATGTTTCGTGTTACTGACCTAAATACAATAAATACAAATACGTTGTTACTAGCCAGCTGACGTTAGCTAACAGCTGACTAACCTATATCAACCAAAAGTAGTGAGGTAAATTAGCTGACTAGCGCCTGATCATGACCGTCTTGTTACCGTTATCTGAATTGCAAACTAGCCAGCTAACGCTAGCGAGTTAACTTAGTTATCAAACTAGTAGAAAGAACAAGTAGCTAGTTAACCAGCGAAACAAGCTAGTTGACTTTTGAGGGGGACTAGTACACACTTCTAATATTATAAGTTGAAGGGTCGTGTTACATCACACATGGGCCACATCAAAGTTTAAATTGTCAACGTCAGCGACCGCACGGCCTTTCATAATGTTTACTAAATTAAATGGTAACTTACGTGATAGCTAGCTGCGAGGTATTTGGTTAGCTAGCTGGACAGAAAATCAAATATAAGACCACAACTCGCCAAATTTACTAAATGGTAGGAAGCTAGCTGACTAGCTGGTAAATTAAAGAATCCAAGATGGCATTGGATGATAGAACATTGACGTTGAGTTATTTTGACATTGTAGAGAGTGTTGGTTTCAGTGACCAGTATAACCCATTTAATTTGAATCTTTTTGCCTCTGTCCAGGCCTGCCTGTATTTTAGTCAGAGCTGACAGACTGGCTAAGCAAGGCCTTTTGTGGTACCCTTGCCACTGTGGTAAACCCGTTTGCTCTGGCTTTCACTGGACGGTGTTGTTTTGCTTCCTGATTCAGAGGTTAAATGCGGAAGACACATTTAAGTTGAATGCATTCAGCTGTACAAACTTTCCCGTTGCTCCACTCACCAAGCAGACGTTGACTTATCAACTGGCTATGTACACTTTGTGACAGTGTATATTTTTGTTTTTTGAAGTTTATTTAATTTAACCTTTTTTAACCAGGTAGGCCAGTTGAGAACAAGTTCTCATTTACAACTGCAACCTGGCCAATATAAAGCAAAGCAGTGCGACAAAAACAACACAGTTACACATGGGATAAACAAACGTACAGTCAATAACACAATAGAAAAATATACATGCAGTGTGTGCAAGTGTAGTAAGGTTAGGGAGGTAAGGCAATAAATAGGCCATAGTAGCAAAATAATTACAATTTAGCATTAGCACTGGAGTGATAGATGTGCACATGAGGATGTGCAAGTAGAGATACTGGTGTGCAAAAGAGCAAAAATAAATAACAATATGATGATGGGGTAGATGGGTGGGCTATTTACAGTTGGGCAGTGTACAGGTGCAGTGATCAGTAAGCTGCTCTGACAGCTGATGCTTAAAGTTAGTGAGGGAGACATAAGTCTCCAGCTTCAGTGATTTTTGCAATTCGTTCCAGTCATTGGCAGCAGAGAACTGGAAGGAACGGCGGCCAAAACAGGAGTTGGATTTGGGGATGACCAGTGAAATATACCTGCTGGAGCGCGTGCTACAGGTGGGTGCTGCTATGGTGACCAGTGAGCTGAGATAAGGCGGGGCTTTACCTAGCAAAGACTTATGGAAGACCTGGAGCCGAATATGAAGCGAGGGTCAGCCAGCGAGAGTATACAAGTTGCAGTGGTGGGTAGAATATGGGGCTTTTGTGACAAAACGGATGCCACTGTGATTGACTACATCCAGTTTGCTGATTAGAGTGTTGGAGGCAATTTTTTAAATGATTGCTGAAGTCAAGGATATGTAGGATAGTCAGTTTTACAAGGGTATGTTTGGTAGCATGAGTGAAGGAGGCTTTGTTGCAAAATAGGAAGCCGATTCTAGATTTAATTTTGGATTGGAGATGCTTAATGTGTGTCTGGAAGGAGAGTTTACAGTCTAACCAGACACCTAGATATTTGTAGTTGTCCACATATTCTAAGTCAGAACCGTCCCGAGTAGTGATGCTAGTCGGGCGGGTGCGGGCAGCAATCGGTTGAAGAGCATGCATTTAGTTTTACTAGCATTTAAGAGCAGGTGGAGGCCACGGAAGGAGTGTTGTATGGCATTGAAGCTCGTCTGGAGGTTTGATAACACAGTGTCCAAAGAAGGGCCAGATGTGTACAGAATGGTGTCATCTACGCAGAGGTGGATCAGAGAATCACCAGCAGTAAGAGCAACATCATTGATGAATACAGAGAAAAGAGTCTGCCCGAGAATTGAACCCTGTGGCATAGAGGTCGACCGATTAATCGGAATGGCCGATTTCAAGTTTTCATAACAATCGGAAATCTGTATTTTTGGGCGCCGATTTCCGATTATTTAAAATAAAAAATAAATGTTTTTTTGTACCTTTTATTTAACTAGGCAAGTCAGTTAAGAACACATTCTTATTTTCAATGACTGCCTAGGCACTGTGGGTTAACTGCCTTGTTCAGGGGCAGAATGACAGATTTTCACCTTGTCAGCTCAGGGGGTTCCAATCTTGCAACCGCTCTAACCATTGCACTCCATGAGTGGCCTGCCTGTTACGCGAATGCAGTAGAAGCCAAGGTAAATTGCTAGCCAGCATTAAACTTATCTTATAAAAAACAATCAATCATAATCACTCGTTATAACTACTAATCCAGTTTAGCAGGCAATATTAACCAGGTGAAATTGTGTCATTTCTCTTGCGTTCATTGCACGCAGAGTCAGGGTATATGCAATAGTTTGGGCTGCCTGGCTCATTGCGAACTATTTTGCCAGAATTTTATGTAATTATGACATTCATTGAACGTTGTGCAATGTAACAAGAATATTTAGACTTAGGGATGCCACCCGTTACATAAAATACTGAACGGTTCCGTATTTCACTGAAATAATAAACGTTTTGTTTTCGAAATGATAGTTTCCGGATTCGATCATACTAATGACCAAAGGCTAGTATTTCTGTGTGTTATTATGTTATAATTAAGTCTGATTTGATAGAGCAGTCTGACTGAGCAGCAGCAGGCACGTAATCATTCATTCAAACAGCACTTTCGTGCGTTTTGCCAGCAGCTCTTTGCAAGCACAGCGCTGTTTATGACTTCAAGACTATCAGCCTAATGGCTGGTGTAACCAATGTGAAATGGTTAGCTAGTTAGCTGGGTGTGCGCTAATACTGTTTCAAACGTCACTCACTTTTAGATTTGGAGTAGTTATTCCCCTTGCGCTGCAAGGGCCGCAGCTTTTGTGGAGCGATGGGTAACGATGCTTCGAGTGTGGCTGTTGTCGATGTGTTCCTGGTTCGAGCCCAGGTAGGGGCGAGGAGGGGGACACAAGCTATACTGTTACACTAGCAATACTATAGTGCCTATAAGAACATCCAATAGTCAAATAGTCAAAGGTACAGTGCCTTGCGAAAGTATTCGGCCCCCTTGAACTTTGCGACCTTTTGCCACATTTCAGGCTTCAAACATAAAGATATAAAACTGTATTTTTTTGTGAAGAATCAACAACAAGTGGGACACAATCATGAAGTGGAACGACATTTATTGGATATTTCAAACTTTTTAACAAATCAAAAACTGAATAATTGGGCGTGCAAAATTATTCAGCCCCTTTACTTTCAGTGCAGCAAACTCTCTCCAGAAGTTCAGTGAGGATCTCTGAATGATCCAATGTTGACCTAAATGACTAATGATGATAAATACAATCCACCTGTGTGTAATTAAGTCTCCATATAAATGCACCTGCACTGTGATAGTCTCAGAGGTCCATTAAAAGCGCAGAGAGCATCATGAAGAACAAGGAACACACCAGGCAGGTCCGAGATACTGTTGTGAAGAAGTTTAAAGCCGGATTTGGATACAAAAATATTTCCCAAGCTTTAAACATCCCAAGGAGCACTGTGCAAGCGATAATATTGAAATGGAAGGAGTATCAGACCACTGCAAATCTACCAAGACCTGGCCGTCCCTCTAAACTTTCAGCTCATACAACATACAAGGAGAAGACTGATCAGAGATGCAGCCAAGAGGCCCATGATCACTCTGGATGAACTGCAGAGATCTACAGCTGAGGTGGGAGACTCTGTCCATAGGACAACAATCAGTCGTATATTGCACAAATCTGGCCTTTATGGAAGAGTGGCAAGAAGAAGCCATTTCTTAAAGATATCCATAAAAAGTGTTGTTTAAAGTTTGCCACAAGCCACCTGGGAGACACACCAAACATGTGGAAGAAGGTGCTCTGTTCAGATGAAACCAAAATGGAACTTTTTGGCAACAATGCAAAACGTTATGTTTGGTGTAAAAGCAACACAGCTCATCACCCTGAACACACCATCCCCACTGTCAAACATGGTGGTGGCAGCATCATGGTTTGGGCCTGCTTTTCTTCAGCAGGGACAGGAAAGATGGTTAAAATTGATGGGAAGATGGATGGAGCCAAATACAGGACCATTCTGGAAGAAAACCTGATGGAGTCTGCAAAAGACCTGAGACTGGGACGGAGATTTGTCTTCCAACAAGACAATGATCCAAAACATAAAGCAAAATCTACAATGGAATGGTTCAAAAATAAACATATCCAGGTGTTAGAATGGCCAAGTCAAAGTCCAGACCTGAATCCAATCGAGAATCTGTGGAAAGAACTGAAAACTGCTGTTCACAAATGCTCTCCATCCAACCTCACTGAGCTCGAGCTATTTTGCAAGGAGGAATGGGAAAAAATTTCAGTCTCTCGATGTGCAAAACTGACAGAGACATACCCCAAGCGACTTACAGCTGTAATCGCAGCAAAAGGTGGCGCTACAAAGTATTAACTTAAGGGGGCTGAATAATTTTGCACGACCAATTTTTCAGTTTTTGATTTGTTAAAAAAGTTTGAAATATCCAATAAATGTCGTTCCACTTCATGATTGTGTCCCACTTGTTGTTGATTCTTCACAAAAAATACAGTTTTATATCTTTATGTTTGAAGCCTGAAATGTGGCAAAAGGTTGCAAAGTTCAAGGGGGCCGAATACTTTCGCAAGGCACTGTATATGAAATACAAATGGTATAGAGAGAAATAGTCTTATAAATACTATATTAACTACAACCTAAAACCTCTTACCTTGGAATATTGAAGTCTCATGTTAAAAGGAACCACCAACTTTCATATGTTCTGAGCAAGGAACTTAAACGTTCGCTTTTTTACATGGCACACATTTTTACATGGCACATATTACTTTCTTCTCCAAAACTTGGTTTTTGCATTATTTAAACCAAATTGAACATGTTTCATTATTTATTTGAGGCTAAATTAATTTTTTTATTGGTGTGTTATATTAAGTTAAAATAAGTGTTCATTCAGTATTGTTGTAATTGTCATTATTACAAATATATATTTAAATATACACTGCTCAAAAAATTAAAGAGAACACTAAAATAACACATCCTAGATCTGAATGACTGAAATATTCTTATTAAATACTTTTTTTCTTTACATAGTTGAATGTGCTGACAACAATCACCCAAAAATTATCAATGGAAATCAAATTTATCAAACCATGGAGGTCTGGATTTGGAGTCACACTCAAAATTAAAGTGGAAAACGACACTACAGGCTGATCCAACTTTGATGTAATGTCCTTAAAACAAGTCAAAATGAGGCTCAGTAGTGTGTGTGTGGCCTCCACGTGCCTGTATGACCTCCCTACAACGCCTGGGCATGCTCCTAATGAGGTGGCGGATGGTCTCCTGAGGGATCACCTCCCAGACCTGGAGCGAGACATGATGTCCCAGATGTGTTCAATTGGATTCAGGTCTGGGGAACAGGCGGGCCAGTCCATAGCATCAATGCCTTCCTCTTGCAGGAACTGCTGACACACTCCAGCCACATGAGGTCTAGCATTGTATTGCATTAGGAGGAACCCAGGGCTAACCGCACCAGCATATGGTCTCACAAGGGATCTGAGGATCTCATCTCGGTACCTAATGGCAGTCAGGCTACCTCTGGCGAGCACATGGAGGCCTGTGCGGCCCCCCAAAGAAATGCCACCCCACACCATGACTGACCCACCGCCAAACCGGTCATGCTGGAGGATGTTGCAGGCAGCAGAACGTTCTCCACGGCGTGTCCACACTGTCACGTCTGTCACGTGCTCAGTGTGAACCTGCTTTCATCTGTGAAGAGCACAGGGCGCCAGTGGCGAATTTGCCAATCTTGGTGTTCTCTGGCAAATGAAAAATGTCCTGCACGGTGTTGGGCTGTAAGCACAACCCCCTCCTGTGGACGTCGGGCCCTCATACCACCCTCATGGAGTCCGTTTCTGACCGTTTGAGCAGACACATGCACATTTGTGGCCTGCTGGAGGTCATTTTGCAGGGCTCTGGCAGTGCTCCTCCTGCTCCTCCTTGCACAAAGGCAGAGGTAGCGGTCCTGCTGCTGGGTTGTTGCCCTCCTACGGCCTCCTCCACATCTCCTGATGTACTGGCCTGTCTCCTGGTAGCGCCTCCATGCTCTGGACACTACGCTGACAGACACAGCAAACCTTCTTGCCACAGCTCGCATTGATGTGCCATCATGGATGAGCTGCACTACCTGAGCCACTTGCGTGGGTTGTAGACTCCGTCTCATGCTACCACTAGAGTGAAAGCACCGCCAGCATTCAAAAGTGACCAAAACATCAGCCAGGAAGCATAGGAACTAAGAAGTGGTCTGTGGTCACCACCTGCAGAACCACTCCTTTATTGGGGGTGTCTTGCTAATTGCCTATAATTTCCACCTGTTGTCTATTCTATTTGCACAACAGCATGTGCAATTTATTGTCAATCAGTGTTGCTTCCTAAGTAGACAGTTTGATTTCACAGAAGTGTGATTGACTTGGAGTTGCATTGTGTTGTTTAAGTGTTCCCTTTATTTTTGTTGAGCAGTGTGTGTGTATATATATATATATATATAACTGCTGATTAATCGGTATCGCCTTTTTTTGGTCCTCCAGTAATCGCTATTGGCGTTGAAAAATCCTAATCGGTCGACCTCTAGTACATACCAACCTGGAACTACGCTATTACTGTTCTTCATAAAGAAGGTAAAGATCCAGCAGAATGTGCATCGTATCGACCAATATTGTTGCTGAACGGCGAAAAAAAATTGCTTACATCAATTTTTGCAAATAGATTAAGTAATATAATCCCAGATATCATAAACTCTGAGCAAATGGGTTTTGTGATCAGCAGACTTCTGAGCGATAATGTTAGGCAAACGTTTAATGTGATTGGCGCAGCGGTCTAAGGCACTGCATCTCCGTGCAAGAGGCGTCACTGCAGTCCCTGGTTTGAATCCAGGCTGTATCACATCCGGCCGTGTTTGGGAGTCCCATACGGAGGCGCTCATTTGGCCCAGCATTGTCCGGGGTAGGCTGTCATTTGTAAATAAGAATTTGCTCTTAACTGACTTGCCTAGTTAAATTCATAGAAATAAATAATGGAATGGAACACGCTCAAGAAAAAACTAATTGCTTATGCTAACTCTAGATGCAGAAACAAATAATACTTTAGTGAAACTTTCCTGAACTTGCTGCAAATGATGTACAAAACACCAAATGTCAGAATAAGGGTAAATGGTACATTATTCTCTAGAGTTCCCGCCGCTATGGATGAAATAAAACAATAGTGTTGTATCTGGATACAAACTAAATACTGGGAAATCAGAACTAATTACTGTCAACCAATATCAACCAGGTCAACCAATATCCCAAAACATCAAAACTAAGTTTAAACTTAAATGGGATCAAAATAAACTGAAATACTTATTGATTACTATCCTCCAAGACTTGACTTTGCAATTCTGGGAAACCAGTTAAACAGGACCTACCTACAAATATGTACATTGGTGCCTTTTAACAATAACAGGAAGAATTTAAACTATTAAAATTAATGTCCTCCCAAGATTTTTTATTCCTGTTCCAGAATCTATCAAAACTATTACTCCAAACACTTTTAAACAGTGGGATAAACTCCTGAGTAAATTCATATGGAGAGGATTAACAGTCTGTGTCCAACTTAAAACAATGTAAATAAGCAGGGGGACTAGCATTACCAAACCTAATGAATTATTATATAGCTGACCAACTAAAATATTTTTTTGTTTGGATAAACCCGGCATCAACACCTAAATGGAATCCACCAAATGGAAAAACTATAAGTGCAACTATATTTATGAGGACAATCAATGCACACACTCGGAAGATAGAAAATACCTGTATAAATAACACTATAAAGATCTGGACAAAGATCACCAAAATAAAATGCATCTAAACAGACCTGATCTACCTGCGAGAAATTGTAATGGACAGCGACTTTAAGCCAAGTATGATTGATGATGCATTTAAATTATGGGCTGACCGGTTATCATTAGCTGTTCACAGACAATGGGATAGATACATTTGAGTACCTATATATATATATATATATATATATATATATAAAAGTACCCATATATATAAAAAAAAAATACAACCCCCAGAAATCTATTTTACAATTACTTACAAGTGAGAAGTTCTTACTAAAGCAGTGAGACCTAAAAAAACAGAGAACATCGCTGGGTTCGTGAGAGTCTCCCCTTTCCATAGAGTAGTAATAGTTTGTAGGCCGTTCGGACGCTACAGACATTTCGTGAGAAGACAGATTTTTGGGATGTCTCGTGGTCTGACAAACACAGCTATAGCTCGGCCACCTTCCACCGCATATGCGGAAGGCCGACATAGTCGGATGCAGTGGATTGCGACGCAGGCCATGCAAAAATACTGATATCTCTAGTTTAAACGGACAGGTGTGTCAATAGACTCTTAAGGATTAAGATGTCCATTGTGTAAATAATGTATTAAAGTCTATGGAAAACTTGCTTGACAATTTGGTTACACACACACATCTCAAGTGTAATTAAATGATGGCACTGTGACTGGGTTGTTAACAAGAATCTCTCATACATTTTTATTTCCAGGGGTCATCTGGTCATTAGGGACAAAGCAACACAGTGCCAAAGATGACGGGTGAATCGGGAAATGGTAAGTAACTACCAGCCAGTCATCATGAAAAAGATCTTTCAGTGGGCTTTGGCACCATGGTTTAATTTAAACGTCTCTACCCTCAAGTTTGTTCTTGAATGACAAGCTGTTGTGCCACCTCTCTCTGGTTGTCAGACGGACAGACTCCAGAGGGAGACCCGGAGCCGGAAGAGGCGGAGCGGTGTCCTATCTGCCTGGGCGCCCTGGGCCGCTGTGTCCTGGCCATGCCCGACAGCTGCTGCCATTTATTCTGCCTCAGCTGCCTCCTCAGATGGGCAGAGGTAAGCACCATGTACTGTCCTACCCCCTAGACACAGCACTCTCATTGGCAACAGATAGTGCTGCAACTGGCAAGTTGTCTATTGTGATAAGCCATGGTCTTACTCCCGGTGAGAGGCTCAGGAGACGATGCATGGTTAAAATGTGTGTGGACTGATGTTTTTTTTGTTGTCTGTTTTTAAGTTGCAGGCAGTTCCATCCTGCCCAGTGGACAGGCAGCCTTTCAATGTTGTCTACAAACGTGACGCTGTGCTGGGATGTGTGACGGTAAGCAGGGGTTTCTCCACTGGCTCTACCTTCTATGTTTCACGATTTATAAATGGCATTCACAAACTATATTATAACTTTAGTCACTATGCAGGGAGAATTTATGTGCTGTGACTTCAGTTGTGATGTGAATCTCAGGTTCCTGTGAAGAAGAGAGTCAGCCAATCAGAGCCAGAGAAGTGTGGCTGCACAGACCCAGAAGCCAGTGGCTGTTTGTTAAAGTGAGTAGAGGTCTTGCGTTAGTGAAAAGGTTGCCCTGCTGCAGAGTTAACCTGACAAAGACCCTTTGTGGTCGAAACGTTGTCTTTAAACTTGGGGAGCATTCAAACAGTGTGCAGCTTAATGGCAGTCACTTTGCGGTGCATTATTATATTCATTTTTTACCACGTTTTATTTGTTTTGTCATTTTTTTGGTGGGAGTTACAGGTACAATATACATGTTAATTTACACACTTAGTTTATACCACATGTACCTGTACTCTAAAGGATAATAACACTGAGAAATACATACAGAGAAATTATTATATTGATCACACAGGATTTTGTAATAATACAATTGGTATGTAAAGAAATTCTGCTTAATCTTGTCAATAAATTAAGTTCTGTCTTGACTTTAGAAATAGTAATAGGTACCTGGTCTGAAAAAAGGGTTGTTTGAAAATGCAGTTAACATTTCCCATGATGATTTTTGTGATTTATTCAACCGAGATGCAAATGCAGTTGCATTATTTTTATAAAACCTTTAATGGCATTCCATAGAATTCTGGCATTTGTAGTTGGCAGTAGTAAGCGTGATGATCAGACAAGCTCATACAGTGTCTTCTGAAAATATTCAGACCCCTTTACCTTCTCCACATTGTTACTTTAAAGCCTTATTCTAAAATGTATTAACTTTTTTCCTCATCAATCTTCACACAATACCCCATAATGACAAAGCAAAAATGGGTTTAGACATTTTTACTAAAAATAACAAACATATATCACATTTACATAATTATTCAGACCTTTTACTCAGTTCTTTGTTTAAGCACCTTTGGCAGCAATTACAGCATCGAGTCTTATTGGGTATGATGATAAAAGCTTGGCACACCTGTATTTGGGGGAGTTTCTCCCATTCTTCTCTGCAGATCCTCTCAAGCTCTGTTGGGTTGGATGGGAGAGTATTGCTACACAGCTATTTTCAGGTCTCTCCAGAGATGTTGGATCGGGTTCAAGTCCAGGCTCTGGCTGGGCCACTCAAGGACATTCAGAGGCTTGTCCCGAAGCCACTCCCGCATTGTTTTGGCTGTGTTCTTGGGGTCATTGTCCTGTTAGAAGGTGAACCTTCGCCCCGGTCTGAGGTCCTGAGTGCTCTGGAGCAGGTTATATCAAGGATCTCTGTACTTTGCTCTGTTCATCTTTGCCTCGATCCTGACTAGTCTCCCAGTCCCTGCCACTGAAAAACATCCCCACTGCATGATGCTGCCAACAGACGTGACGCTTGCCATTCAGGCCAAATAGTTCAATCTTGGTTTCATCAGACCAGATAATCTTGTTTCTCATGGTCTGAGAGTCTTTAGAAGCCTTTGGGCAAGCTCCAAGCAGGCTGTCATTTGCCTATTTTTCCTGAGGGGCTTCCGTTTGACCACTACCATAAAGGCCTGATTGGTGGAGTGTTGCAGAGATGGTTGTCCTTCTGGAAGGTTCTCCCATCTCCACAGAGGAACTATTGAACTCTGTCAGAGTGACCATCGGGTTCTTGGTCACCTCCCTGACCAAGGCCCTTCTCTCCTAATTACTCAGTTTGGTCGGGCAGACAGCTCTAGGAAGAGTCTTGGTGGTTCCAAGCTTCTTCCATTAAAGAATGATGCAGCCCACTTTCTTTGTGGGGACTTTCAATGCTGCAGAAATGTTTTGGTATCCTTCCTCAGATCTGTGCCTCGACACAATCCTGTCTTGTTGCTCTACGGACAATTCCTTCGAACTCATGGCTTGGTTTTTTCTCTGACATGGACTGTCAATTGTGGGACCTTATATAGACAGGTGTGTGTCTTTCCAAATCATGTTCAGTCAATTGAATTTACCACTGGTGGACTCCAATCAATTTGATGAAACATCAAGGATAATCAATGAAAACATGATGCACCTGAGCTCAATTTAGAGTCACATAGCAAAAATCTGAATAAAAACTTGTAAAAACCTGTTTTCGCTTTGTCATTACGGGGTATTGTGTGTAAGTTGATATGGGGGAAAAATAATTTAGTCAATTTTAGGAGACTGCAACGTAACAAAACGTGTAAAAAGTCAAGGGGTCTGAATATTTTCTGAAGGCACTACGTCGGATTTCTATTTTCTTAATTTTAGAAAATAAAGGTGTAGATAAGAGAGAAATCGAGTACTCTGAGTAGAAAGTGCACACTTTTGCTTTAGGAGTATGTGCTCACTGGGCATCAATGAGGTTGTGATCAGAGAGTATATGTTGGAGAGCCTTGGTTGCGTGTGGATTGTAGTTGGTCTTTATTAGATCTGTCCCAAAAACTAGTTGGATTTCAGTTAATTTTAACAATAGGCTGTTCAGAGAATCAAAAAACTTGGGATCAAACAGAGGTGGAGCATACATAAAAATAAAGGCAATTTTATTTCCATTATGGATACATTTAAGGAAAGGGATTCTGCCGTCTTGGTCTTCGCCTTAACCAAGATGGTGATTTTGAGTTTGTATTAATATGATTACACCTTTAGGGCTGATGGAAAAGCAGCCAGTTTCTACAAATGGTTCTGTATTCTATCTGCATGCCTTTGGAGTAGGTGTATTTCTTGGAGCGTTGCTATATCAATATGGTTTCTTGCTAGGATATCAAGACAGCTGGAACATTTGATTAAGTGAGCAGTGCAAGAGATTAATTTAGCAGTTTTAATTGCAAGTCGAGGGCAGAGGCAATTTCCCCACAAACAATCTCTTGCATAGTAGCAGCCAACTCTTTCTGTTGTCGGGTGTCTTTCTGTTCCCGCCTTTTATTTTATATATTTTTATTTCACCTTGATTTAACCGGGTAGGCCAGTTGAGAGCAAGTTCTCATTTACAACTGTATCCTGGCCAAGATAAAGCAAAGCAGTGCGACAAAAACAACAACAAAGAGTTACACATGGGATAAACAAATGTAGTCAATAACACAGTAGAAAAAGTCTATGTACAGTGTGTGCAAATGTAGAAGAGTAGGGACGTAAGGCAATAAATAGGCCATAGAGGTGAAATAATTACAATTTAGCATTAACACTGGAAGGATAGATGTGCAGATGATAATGTGCAAGTAGAGATACTGGGGTGCAAAAGAGTAAAAATAACAATATGGGGATGAGGTAGTTGGATGTGCTATTTACAGATTGGCTGTGTACAAGTACAGTGATCGGTAAGCTGCTCTGACAGCTGATGCTTAAAGTTAGAGAGGGAGACATAAGTCTCCAGCTTCAGTGATTTTTGCAATTCGTTCCAGTCATTGGCAGCAGAGAATTGGAAGGAAAGGTGGCCAAAAGAGGAGTTGGCTTTGGGGATGACCAGTGAAATATACCTGCTGGAGCGCGTGCTACAGGTGGGTGTTGCTATGGTGACCAGTGAGCTGACATAAGGCGGGCTTAACCTAGCAAAGACTTATTGATGACCTGGAGCCAGTGGGTTTGGCGACGAATATGTAGTGAGGGCCAGCCAACGAGAGCATACAGGTCGCAGTGGTGGGTAGTAAATGGGGCTTTGGTGAGAAAACGGATGATACTGTGATAGACTACATTCAGTTTGGTGAGTAGAGTGTTGGAGGCTATTTTGTAAATGACTGCTGAAGTCAAGGATATGTAGGATAGTCAGTTTTACGAGGGTATGTTTGGCAGCATGAGTGAAGGAGGCTTTGTTGCAAAATAGGAAGCCAATTCTAGATTTAATTTTGGATTGAAGATGCTTAATGTGAGTCTGGAAGGAGAGTTTACAGTCTACCCAGACACCTAGATATTTGTAGCTGTCCACATATTCTAAGTCAGAACCGTCCCGTGTAGTGATGCTAGTTGGGTGGGTGGGTGCGGGCAGCAATCGGTTGAAGAGCATGCATTTAGTTTTACTAGCATTTAAGAGCAGTTGGAGGCCACGGAAGGAGTGTTGTATGGCATTGAGGCTCTTTTGAGGTTTGTTAGCACAGTGTCCAAAGAAGGGCCAGATGTATACAGAATGATGTTGTCTGCGTAGATGCTGATCAGAGAATCACCAGCAGTAAGAGCAACAACATTGATGAATACAGAGAAAAGAGTCTGCCCGAGAATTTAACCCTGTGGCACCCCCATAGAGACTGCCAGAGATCCGGACAACAGGCCTTCCGATTTGACACACTGAACTCTATCTGAGAAGTAGTTGGTGTACCAGGCGAGGCAGTCATTTGAGAAGCCAAGGCTATTGAGTCTGCCGATAAGAATGAGGTGATTGACAGAGTCAAAAGCCTTGGCCAGGTCAATGAAGACGGCTGCATGGCGGTTATGATATCGTTTAGGACCTTGAGCGTGGCTGAGGTGCACCCATGACCAGCTCAGAAACCAGATTGCATAGTGGAGAAGGTACGGTGGGATTCGAAATGGTCGGTGATCTGTTTGTTAACTTGGCTTTCAAAGATTTTAGAAAGGCAGGGCAGGATGGATATAGGTCTATAACAGTTTGGGTCTAGAGTGTCTCCCCCTTTGAAAAGGGGGATGACCGCGGCAGCTTTCCAATCTTCGGGGATCTCAGACGATACGAAAGAGAGGTTGAAAAGGCTAGGCTAGTAATAGGGGTTGCATCAATTTTGGCGGATCATTTTAGAAAGAGAGGGTTCCAGTTTGTCTAGTCCAGCTAATTTGTAGTGATCCAGATTTTGCAACTCTTTCAGAACATCAGTTATCCGGATTTGGGTGAAGGAGAAGCAGGGGAGGCTTGGGCAAGTTGCTGCAGAGGTTGCTGAGCTGTTGGCCAGGGTAGGGGTAGCCAGGTGGAAAGCATGGCCAGCTGTAGAAAAATGCTTATTGAAATTATCGAATTTCGTAGATTTATCAGTGGTGACAGTGTTTTCTAGCCTCAGTGCAGTGGCCACCTGCTAGTTGTTTCTCCACCTTTAATATGGTGTTATGTTAACAATTCTTTTTTAAATATACTCCATGGCCAGTTTATTACGTACACCCATCTAGTACTGGGTCGGACCCCCTTTGGGATTCTTGCAGTTAATTTGCAGTCTACAAGTTCTGGCCCCCTGTTCTGGCCCCCTGACCATCCGGTCAAGAAAAAAAATTGTCCTGTGGCTGAATCTAGTCTCCTTTTTATGACAAATGTATTTTTTTTTTTTAAAGGAAACAAGGAGGAAGATGGAGGAGAACGAAGACTGAGAGGACATCAGAAGCCAAAGTCAAAGGCCTTATTCGGAAATGTATGTCTCCTCGCATAAATCTTCTTTCCCTCATTTTTGGCATTTTATTCATGAGGTGTAACAAGATAAATTGTTTTCCCCAGGCAGTGATGATGACCCCTCTGTGTTGAGCAAGAAGAAGGTTAGTAATTTCAGACCCCTTGTAGGGGCATCTATTTCATAATAAATATGTACGGTTCTTGCAAGATTTTATGGGTTTAGAGTCCAACTGTCCAGATATGTAATGCATACGATGCAACTAAGAAACAAAAGTTTCACACTACATACGCACACATGCATACCAACACAAACACACATACAGTGCATTCGTTAAGTATTCAGACCCCTTGTCTTTTTCCACATTTTGTTACATTCCAGCCTTATTCTAAAATGGATTAAATAAATTGTTTTCCTCAATCTACATACAATACCTCATAATGACAAAGCGTAAACAGGTTTAGACATTTTTGCAAGTGTGTGTGTGTGTATGAAAATACCTTATTTACATAAGTATTAAGACACTTTGCTATGAGACTCGAAATTGAGCTCCGGTGCATCTTGTTTCTACAACTTAATTGGAATCCACCTGTGGTAGATTCAATTGATGGGACATGATTTGGAAAGGCAAAAACCTGGTCATACAGTTGACCGTGCATGTCAGAGCAAAAAGCAAGCCATGAGGTCGAAGGAATTGTCCGTAGAGCTCCGAGACAGGATTGTGTCGAGGCACAGATCTGGGGAAGGGTACCTAAACATTTCTGCAGCATTGAAGGTCCCCAAGAACACAGTGGCCTCCATTCTTAAATGGAAAAAGTTTGGAACCACAAAGACTTCCTAGAGAGGGCCTTAGTCAGGGAGGTGACCAAGAACCCAATGGTCACTCTAACAGAGCTCTAGAGTTCCTCTGTGGAGATGGGAGAACCTTCCAGAAGGATGCAGCACTCCACCAATCAGGCCTTTATGGTAGAGTGGCCAAACAGAAGCCACTCCTCAGTAAAAAGGCACATGACAGCCTGCTTGGAGTTTGCCAAAAGACTCAGCCTATGAGAAACAAGATCATCTGGTCTGATCAAGATTGAACACTTCGCCCAGAATGCCAAGCGTCACGTCTGGAAGAAACATGCCACCATCCCTACCGTGAAGCATGGTGGTGGCAGCATCATGCTGTGGGGATGTTTTTCAGCGGCAGGGACTGGGAGACTAGTCAGGATGCAGCTGGCCGGTGTGTTTACGGACATATTCAATCAATCCCTATACCAGTCTGCTGTTCCCACATGCTTCAAGAGGGCCACCATTGTTCCTGTTCCCAAGAAAGCTAAGGTAACTGAGCTAAACGACTACCGCCCCGTAGCACTCACATCCGTCATCATGAAGTGCTTTGAGAGACTAGTCAAGGACCATATCACCTCCACCCTACCTGACACCCTAGACCCACTCCAATTTGCTTACCGCCCAAATAGGTCCACAGACGATGCAATCTCAACCACACTGCACACTGCCCTAACCCATCTGGACAAGAGGAATACCTATGTGAGAATGCTGTTCATCGACTACAGCTCGGCATTCAACACCATAGTACCCTCCAAGCTCGTCATCAAGCTCGAGACCCTGGGTCTCGACCCCGCCCTGTGCAACTGGGTACTGGACTTCCTGACGGGCCGCCCCCAGGTGGTGAGGGTAGGCAACAACATCTCCTCCCCGCTGATCCTCAACACTGGGGCCCCACAAGAGTGCGTTCTGAGCCCTCTCCTGTACTCCCTGTTCACCCACGACTGCGTGGCCACGCACGCCTCCAACTCAATCATCAAGTTTGCGGACGACACAACAGTGGTAGGCTTGATTACCAACAACGACGAGACGGCCTACAGGGAGGAGGTGAGGGCCCTCGGAGTGTGGTGTCAGGAAAATAACCTCACACTCAACGTCAACAAAACTAAGGAGATGATTGTGGACTTCAGGAAACAGCAGAGGGAACACCCCCTATCCACATCGATGGAACAGTAGTGGAGAGGGTAGCAAGTTTTAAGTTCCTCGGCATACACATCACAGACAAACTGAATTGGTCCACTCACACAGACAGCATCGTGAAGAAGGCGCAGCAGCGCCTCTTCAACCTCAGGAGGCTGAAGAAATTCGGCTTGTCACCAAAAGCACTCACAAACTTCTACAGATGCACAATCGAGAGCATCCTGGCGGGCTGTATCACCGCCTGGTACGGCAACTGCTCCGCCCTCAACCGTAAGGCTCTCCAGAGGGTAGTGAGGTCTGCACAACGCATCACCGGGGGCAAACTACCTGCCCTCCAGGACACCTACACCACCCGATGTTACAGGAAGGCCATAAAGATCATCAAGGACATCAACCACCCGAGCCACTGCCTGTTCACCCCGCTATCATCCAGAAGGCGAGGTCAGTACAGGTGCATCAAAGCTGGGACCGAGAGACTGAAAAACAGCTTCTATCTCAAGGCCATCAGACTGTTAAACAGCCACCACTAACATTGAGTGGCTGCTGCCAACACACTGACACTGACTCAACTCCAGCCACTTTAATAATGGGAATTGATGGGAAATGATGTAAATATATCACTAGCCACTTTAAACAATGCTACCCTATATAATGTTACTTACCCTACATTATTCATCTCATATGCATACGTATATACTGTACTCTATATCATCGACTGCATCCTTATGTAATACATGTATCACTAGCCACTTTAACTATGCCACTTTGTTTACATACTCATCTCATATGTATATACTGTACTCGATACCATCTACTGTATCTTGCCTATGCTGCTCTGTACCATCACTCATTCATATATCCTTATGTACATATTCTTTATCCCCTTACACTGTGTATAAGACAGTAGTTTTGGAATTGTTAGTTAGATTACTTGTTGGTTATTACTGCATTGTCGGAACTAGAAGCACAAGCATTTCGCTACACTCGCATTAACATCTGCTAACCATGTTTATGTGACAAATAAAATTTGATTTGATTTGGAAAGATGAACAGAACAAAGTACAGAGAGATCCTTGATGAAAACCTGCTCAGGCCCTCAGAATGTGGCATAGGTTCAGCTTCGAACAGGACAACAACCCTAAGCATACAGCCAAGACAACGCAGGAGTGCATTCGGGACAGGTCTCAATGTCCTTGAGTGGCCCAGCCAGAGCCCGGACTTGAACCCGATCCAACATCTCTGGAGAGACCTGAAAATAGCTGTGCAGCGACGCTCTCCATCCAACCTGACAGAGCTTGAGAGATTCTGCAGAGCAGAATGGGAGAAACTCCCCAAATACAGGTGTGCCAAGCTTGTAGCGTAATACCCAATAAGACTCAAGGCTGTAATCGCTGCCAAAGGTGCTTCAACAAAGTCTTGAGTAAAGGGTCTGAATACTAATGGAAATATATTTCAGTTATATTTAATACATTTGCCGTAATATCTAAGCCTGTTTTTGCTTTGTCATTATGGGTGTGTGTGTGTGTGTGTGTGTAGATTGGGGGGGGGAACTATTTAATCAATTTTAGAATAAGGCTGTAACGTAACAAAATGTGGTGAAAGTCGAGGGGCCTGAATGCACTGTACATAGACATTACACATGCCTACTCACATACTCACACATCATTTGCTGCTGCTACTCTTTATTTATTTTACTCTTATTGTTATCTATCCTGATGCCTAGTCACTACCCTGCCTTCATGTACATATCTACCTCAAATACCTTGTACCTCTGCACATTGATCTGGTACTGGTACTCCCTGTATATATCTCCTTGTGTATTTTATTGTATTTCTCTTGTGTTACTACTTTGTTTAAACTCTGCATTGTTAGGGAAGCATTTCACTGTAAAATCTACACCAGTTGTATCCGGCGCATTTGACATTACATTTGATTTTAGATTTTCCATGTTCGTATTTGCTCAGCCAAGAGTTTTCGAGAATACTCTGACATAGAATAAGTAGTATCAACGTGGCCCCCTGTCCTCATAGGCCCATTTGTTCCCACTGGGTGCTTGTCTGGTATTTGCAACAGCCAAGCCTCCTTCTGAGCGGTTTTCTCTCTTTTCCAGGTGAGAGGACCTCTGTGCTCTTGGTCTGCGGCCCAGACAGGCACAGCAATGGCGACTATGACACAGTGCATGTGAGTAGGCCACTTTGTTAACGTTTTGATTTGCAGCTCACCGAGCAGATACACAGTAACTACTTCTTATGGTACTTCACAATTTGTTGGAAACCCTGTTCTAATAATCATTGTCCTAACAAAGTTGAAATAGATCCACTCTTTCTATCTCAAGTTAATGTTTTTGACTTAAAAAAAGACAACCAGTGAAAGATGTCCTTTTTCTGTGTGTATATTGTGTCCTTTGTCTACTCTGCAGTGCAGAACCCCTTTGGGTGCCCGAGGAGGAGCCTGAGGATGACTGTAAACAGTGTAGCCGCAAAACACAGGACTGCCCATTTCTGCCTGTTGCTGTACCCGTTCCTGCCAGTGGCAACTCGAGGTGAGTTGGTCCACACACAATGAATGTATGTAGATGGAGTGTGTGTATATACACTGCTCAATAAAATAAAGGGAACACTAAAATAACACATCCTAGATCTGAATGAATGAAATATACTTATTAAATACTTTTTTCTTTCCATAGTTGAATGTGCTGACAACAAAATCACACACAAATTATCAATGGAAATCAAATTGATCAACCCATGAAGGTCTGGATTTGGAGTCACACTCAAAATTAAAGTGGAAAACCACACTACAGGCTGATCCAACTTTGATGTAATGTCCTTAAAACAAGTCAAAATGAGGCTCAGTAGTGTGTGTGGGCCTCCACGTGCCTGTATGACCTCCCTACAACGCCTGGGCATGCTCCTGATGAGGTGGAGGATGGTCTCCTGAGGGATCGCCTCCCAGACCTGGACTAAAGCATCCGCCAACTCCTGGACAGTCTGTGGTGCAACGTGGCGTTGGTGGATGGAGCGAGACATGACGTCCCAGATGTGCTCAATTGGATTCAGGTCTGGGGAACGGGCAGGCTAGTCCATAGCATCAATGCCTTCCTCTTGCAGGAACTGCTGACACACTCCAGCCACATGAGGTCTAGCATTGTCTTGCATTAGGAGGAACCCAGGGCCAACTGCACCAGCATATGGTCTCACAAGGAGTCTGAGGATCTCATCTCGGAACCTAATGGCAGTCAGGCTACCTCTGGCGAGCATGTAGAGGGCTGTGCGGCCCCCCAAAGAAATGCCACCCCACACCATGACTGAGCCACCGCCAAACCGGTCATGCTGGAGGATGTTGCAGGCAGCAGAACGTTCTCCACGGCTTCTCCAGACTCTGTCACGTCTGTCACATGTTCTCAGTGTGAACCTGCTTTCATCTGTGAAGAGCACAGGGCGCCAGTGGCGAATTTGCCAATCTTGGTGTTCTCTGGCAAATGCCAAAAGTCCTGCACGGTGTTGGGCTGTAAAGCACAACCCCCACCTGTGGACGTCGGGCCCTCATACCACCCTCAAGGAGTCTGTTTCTGACCGTTTGAGCAGACACATGCACATTTGTGGCCTGCTGGAGGTCATTTTGCAGGGCTCTGGCAGTGCTCCTCCTGCTCCTCCTTGCACAAAGGCGGAGGTAGCGGTCCTGCTGC
Organism: Oncorhynchus tshawytscha; assembly: GCF_018296145.1. Classification (NCBI taxonomy): domain Eukaryota; kingdom Metazoa; phylum Chordata; class Actinopteri; order Salmoniformes; family Salmonidae; genus Oncorhynchus; species Oncorhynchus tshawytscha. Next base: position 22,121,174 of record NC_056445.1, read on the forward strand.
TGGGTTGTTGCCCTCCTACGGCCTCCTCCACATCTCCTGATGTACTGGCCTGTCTCCTGGTAGCGCCTCCATGCTCTGGACACTACGCTGACAGACACAGCAAACCTTCTTGCCACAGCTCGCATTGATGTGCCATCCTGGATGAGCTGCACTACCTGAGCCACTTGTGTGGGTTGTAGACTCCGTCTCATGCTACCACTAGAGTGAAAGCACCTCCAGCATTCAAAAGTGACCAAAACATCAGCCAGGAAGCATAGGAACTGAGAAGTGGTCTTGGGTCACCACCTGCAGAACCACTCCTTTATTGGGGGTGTCTTGCTAATTGCCTATAATTTCCACCTGTCGTCTATTCCATTTGCACAACAGCATGTACAATTTATTGTCAATCAGTGTTGCTTCCTAAGTGGACAGTTTGATTTCACAGAAGTGTGATTGACTTGGAGTTACATTGTGTTGTTTTAGTGTTCCCTTTATTTTTTTGAGCAGTGTATTATATAGGTTGTAGGGTGAGTTAAATACCCTGTGCAAGGTGATAGTTTTTCAATAGAAACAGTGATTTGAAGTGTGTTTTTGTGAGGAGTGAAGCTCTGATCTGATATTTCCCTCCCAGGCAGTTGTTCCATCCCTCTGAGTGGAGTAGCAGCCCCTTTCCTCTGAGACCTCTCTCACCGTTCTCTACTATTGCTTCACCTCTCGGCTCGGGGCATTTTGGTGAGTCCTGCTTTGAAATACTTATCAACCATTTAGTGAGTCTGTTCAAAGGAACCCTCTTGGATTTTGCCCCCCCTCCCAAAACCTGGTATAAATGTTAGCTTGAATCACAGAGTTTGAATGAGCTCACGCAAGGTGACTGGACTATAAGCTGCTTTGCTACACTAAGTTACATTGTGGCATTAAGATACTTTTTCTGAATAATTTCCATCATGTGTGTGGGTTGTGCAGTACCCTGGCATCAGGAGTTCAGTTTTGTGAAGGCACCAAAACCAAACCTTTTAATCCATAGGTTATGCCTAATTTTATGCTACATAAGACCATTGTTAGGTTTCTCACAATACTTCTAAAAATTCATGATTATGTCTCATCATAGTCTTTCAGGGAAGAGTTTGCGCAGTCACCTGCCCCAAAGGAGAGGAGAAGAAGGGCACCTGTGGATCTGGCTCCAAAGGCCCCTCCAAACAGACAGAGGCCCTGACGACTAGGCGCTCTGGCCGCCACAGCAGGGCTGAGGAACAAGCTCCTACACAAGACCCTGCATCTTCGCAGTCCCACTCTTCAGATTCCGACACTTCCACAAACCCACCCACAAAAGCGGGCAAAAGCACCGCAGCCGCTGGTAAGAGGAAAGGCAAACGGGCAGCTCAGCGAAAGCCCAGCGCCAAGAGGAAAGCCCCAGCTAGAAAAAAGGCCTCCAAAGTCGTTCTCAGTAGCCCAACAGGAAGTGAGGAAGAAGAGGAAGCCAAAGAGGAGGAGGAATTAGAACAGCAGAGGAAAGAGGTAGAGGAAAGGGAGCAGCTCTCAGACACTGCAGTGAGCCCACAGGCTGTGCAGCGCACCTCCAGCCCTACCGAGGAGGAAGGCCGTCCCGAACCTTCTGCTTGTGATGCTCTGAAGGACCAGCCATGCGAAGATGATGATCTTTCTGAGGAAGAGAATTGTGGGAAGGAGGAAGAGGAGGATGGTGAGGAAGAGGACCAGAAATCACCATCGTCAGATGTAGAGCTGAATACCCCTGGGCTCTCCCCTGACAGGGACCAAGGTGCAGGGGAGAAACACCCGGACCAAATAGAAGATCCAGAGAAAAGCAACTCACCCACCTCTTCCAACTCACCAGAGAGACCATTGGAGAGCCCCCAGTCTGGGCAGTCAGGACAACTTGGAGAGGAAGATGCTGACGCTGTGGAAGCCACTGCCGATCCAACAGAAGTGAAATCGGATGATGAAGCCTCAGTGGAGGAGGAGAAAGCAGAGGCCTCTCCCTGCCATACTGCAGAGCCTGAATCTTGCGCTGGCTCTACTCGTTGTGACTCTCCAGATGGGAATGCGTCCCAGAAAGTTTTAGGCGCCTCAGAAGCAAAAGTGTCCGAGGAGGACAGGCATGATCCAAAGGATGTCATAAATGAAAAACCAGCAGCCGGCAGCAAGGAGGATGGTCTGTCTGAGGATGACACAGAAGCAATACCGATAGACTGTGATTCACCCAGCAGTGAGTGTAGCACCAACCTGGCCTCTGATCCACCAAAAGAGACTGAAAGTGCAGCTCACGAGTCCACAAGCCAGGCCCTGGAAGACAAGAGGAATGGTAGCAGGCAGGAGCGGGAGAGCTCGGTCGGAGAGGAAAAGGTAGAGGAAAGGAAGAATGGCAGGCAGCGCAAGTCACGCTTCCACTCTGCTGCCACCACTTGGTCTCCCAAGAGAGAGTCAAAGCAGGATTCGTCGAGGAGGTCACGGTCCAGATCTCGGGAGCGCAACAAAGAGCACCAGGCCTCGGGCAGCCCCCCCTTCAGCCGTAGCAGGGAACGGGACGCTGAGAGGGACGCTCCCAGGATGGGCCGTAGCCGTGACCATAGCCGTGAGAGGAAAAACAGGAAGCGCTCTAAGAGTCGTTCCAGATCTAGTTCCAGGTCCAGAAACAGGTCCTACCGAAGAGGGGCGTCCCCGGAGCGCCCGGACTCAGGGGGCCAGTCACCACGGAAGAGGAATCGCTGGACTGGAGATGGATGGAGGGCTGGGCCGGGTAGCGACTCCTCTCGAAGGAATTTCCCAGAGAGGCCGGCCAGAGACACGGGCCGCTCTGAAAACGGTGGCTTTGCAGATGTTTCCCCCAGCAGGGAAAATCCTGACTGGGTTATGGAGAAGGCGCGTGCTGACACAGAGGCCAGGGTGACAAGTGGCCCTCGCTGGGAAGATAAGAGCTGGTGCGGAGATCGTGGACGAGGCACAGGACGAGGCCGGGGCGCCTACGGAACCTCCAACCAACAGGGAGAGCAGGCAGAAAACCGCTGGCAGCCCAGAAACACATTCTCAGGGACCTCAAACAATTCAGGGAGCGACGCATACAGCCGATTCAACGAGAACCGTGGCGGCCGCAGGAAGGAGCCTGAGATGGGCGAATCGATGATGGACCGCTCCGGCTGGTCATCAGCTTCCAGCTGGGCTGTGCGGAGGACACTCCCGGCAGACGTGCAGAACTATTACTCCAGGAGAGATCGAGGGGGAGGTGCAGGCTCTGGCAGCTGGAGCAGGCAGGAGGAGACGTCAACAGCAGGTCAGAACCCTTAGATTGTGTAACATGGCGTATATGCACTCATTACTGTTACTAGTTTCACTGTGCATATCGAAATGGTATTGCTGATGCCTGTTGCGCAGTTGATGTGGATCCCACTTCTGCACGTAAAATGTCAAACATAATAAAAGCCCGGATGTACATTAGGTAATCTAATATTATTCTTGATATTTGTTTTTATCTATTCAGACCCAGCTCAGAGTGAGACTAATGCCCAGCCCAATGCCCAAGGAGAAGCTCCACCCACCCTGAACGTCATGCCTCCCCAACTGAATGTCCTGCATTACCCAATGGGCCCGCGAGGCCCACCTGTCAGCCTGCAACCACCCCCCTTCGGGATGCCTCCTCAGGTCCCCATGCACCACCACTCCTCAGTGCCTCTCCTGCAGGTCCCTGTGACAGCTGCCCAGGGCCTCCCGCCACCACCTCCACCACCACCTCCCATGCAGCAGGGCAGCATGACGGCCATACAGGCAGATAGCCGCACAACACAGGTAAGGACAGGAGAATTTTGTATCCTTTGTCAAAATATAATCTTCTGGACCCAATCAATGTTTGAGTATTTTCACTTCTCACATACTTAATTCAATCAGCTGTAGATGGTGTATTTCCGGGATAGCACTTTCAGAAGTGTGTTGTATTTGCATAGTAGTGTCTCCATGTCTCTTTCCCAGATGATGAGCAGCATGGCAGGCCATGGCAAAGCCCCCTTCATGCCCACCATGACCAAAGTAGGTGGTGCCACCACAGCCCAGGCCCACAGCATGGCCATGCCATCCTCCACCACCCAACACAGCAGGGCCGCCCCCCCAGACAGCTCCAAGAAAGAAAAGGTAATGTCACCGCCACTAATAACAACCACAGCACCAGTCAATGTTCTCAAGTGGCTTCCTAAACTTTCTGTTTTGTATATACTGTGGGGAGCTACTTTGCTAGTGAATGATTTGTGTTTGCATTCTGACCCAGATAATTAAGGATCCTTTTATTAGATTAGAACTAGATTTCTTAACTTGATATCTGTATTAGAAACAACAGATCCATGAGAGAGCTGTCAATGAAGTGAAAGCAGCCATGAAACCCTACTACCAAAACAAGGACATCACCAAGGACGAGTACAAGGAGATTGTACGCAAAGCTGTTGAAAAAGTGAGTGGTTATAAACCTCCAGTAACATTTTGACATTGGTATTTGAATTGAGCTTTTAGGTGTATTAAAACTGCTTAAGCTTTCAGTAGTACAAAAACTGCTTAGCTTTCAGGAGAACACTTAGCTTTTAGTAGTATAAAAAATACTTCACTTTTAGGAGTATCAAAAATACTTAGCTTTAAGGAGCATTAAAAATAAGATGAATAACCCAGCAGAACTCATAGGGTGTCCAACAAATCAAAACAGTCTGTTTAGAATTTTTTGATTTGCTGAGGGCATTTTACATTTCAGGTCTGCCACAGCAAGAGTGGAGAGGTGAACTCTGGGAAAGTGGCAAACTTGGTGAAGGCCTACGTGGACAAATACAAACACGCTCGCAAGAAATGAACCCTGACATCTGCTGAGGGGGAAACGGTCTCAGCCCATCTGCTTAAGTGCAATTTCTACCAGGTGTAACACAGCCTCCCGGCTGACAGACTGGAGCCCGACTTTTGATATCTCTTACCTTGAATGAAGATTTTTCTATAGATTTCATATTTTGTTTAGAAATAATCCAATCGGAAACTGTAGTGTGAGAAGACCGTTATTTCAAGCAGATCTTGTGGCTTGGGAACTACTATGAGATAGATGCCCAGAGTAGCTGGAGCAGTAAGGTTAGCACCTGTTCTCTGGTGAGATGGACATGGTGCAATGGGTAGTACAGAGCAGAGCACCCTCTCGTGGAGCCAGCTGGTATGATGAATTTCTCCTTCTCCACTGGGGACCTCCTAATTACTTCTTAGTTAAAAAGTATTGTCATTGTTTCTCATTTTGTTTTTGTTTTATAAATATTATATTATGATCATTCTGGAGAAAGCCTAGGTAATAGTGCATTGCCTTTATGACTGTCTAGGCTGCATCACACGTGCAGCCCAATTCTGATCTTTTTCCACTAATTGGTATTTTGACCAATCAGATCAGCTCTGGAAAAGATCTGATTGGTCAAAAGACCAATTAGTGGAAAAAATATCAGAATGCATCCTTAGTCGTCACAGCTCAAAGCTTGTAGACTGGATATGTCTTTGAGTGTAATTGTATCAGGGACTTCATTGGTTGAGAGTTGGAGATGAGTTGTCCAATCAGCAGTGAATTTGTAGCGTACGGTATGGGTCTGGCAGATCAGGTGAAAACGGCCATGTCCCTTACTTGTTAAATGTGCTGCGAAATAACCAGAGAGCAATGAAATAAATGAGCTGCTTCATGTCTGGCTATGTGTGTATGTTTGTGGTCAATCATGGAAAAGTTATTGACCTCATCCATCAATTTTAACATCAGAATTTCTATTTTGTAAAGGTCCAATGCAGCTGTTTTTCTCTATCAAATCATTTCTGGGTAACTATTAAGTACTTTACTGTGGTTGTTTAAAAAATAATTTAGGAAAATATACATATAGCTTATTGGCAAAAAGCAATTTCTCAATCAAGAATTTAACTAGGACTGTCTGGGAAGAGGTCTGTGTGAGGAGGGGAAAACTGAAAGGTAGCTGTAATTAGCAGGCCAAAACTCCATTCCACCAGAATAGACTGAAATTTCAGTTTTTTTTCAAACAGCTGTTAACACTAAAAGGGCATCATAATTTTTCACAGTTTCACAGGACAGACATATTTTGTTATGGTCATGAAGACCCACTTGCCAATGTTTCACACAAGTAGTCGAATGTTAACTTGAAAATGTGCTTCACTATTTTCACCAGTAGGGCGAGCCTTTGTCAACACCATCTCAGGTTTTTTTTTTTATAAACCCACCATTTCATAAAAAAGTTTTGAACACAGTTAACATGACAATCCACAGAACTTTGGCAATCAGGGCCTTTTCCAGCTATACGCGACATAAACGGTTGCTTAGGTTGGGGTCTCATCCAGTAAAAATTGTAGAATACACCAGGTGAATTTTCGAAATTTGGTTGTGCATCCGCTGTTTTTCTCTTATGACACGCACCAGGTTTCCATCCAACCTTTTTATGCAAGTAAAGTACATGTCGGATAAAACATACCATGACAAGCCTGATGGAAACAGAACATTTTACGGTCAACTTTCCAAATGTTGACAAAGAATACACTGGACAAGATGGGATCTTTTTGTGTTGGTAAAATGAATTATGCGAAAATGTCGGTGGAAATGTTTTTATGTGCAAATATTGATAGGCTTAATAACCATATCGAAGTCAACTTGGAGTCACACAATGACATGTATGATCCTCCCATTAGGGCTCATCAGGAAAGAAATCAGGTTAACTTCACAAGGTGGTGAAAGTGCAAGGTGATGACTGATACTCCTTTCCAGTAAATATCGAGGGATTTATTCTTGTGACATGATGATCGATTTTTGGCTTCCGTCTGACAAGTATAAATAATCTCGCTCTTTTGTCCATAATAATAATCTGATCATGTAGGCTATATGGTGGATTTTGAAGAGCTAACATATACACTGCTCAACAAAAATAAAGGGAACACTTAAACAACACAATGTAACTCCAAGTCAATCACACTTCTGTGAAATCAAACTGTCCACTTAGGAAGCAACACTGATTGACAATAAATTGCACATGCTGTTGTGCAAATAGAATAGACAACAGGTGGAAATTATAGGCAATTAGCAAGACACCCCCACGAAAGGAGTGGCTCTGCAGGTGGTGACCACAGACCACTTCTCAGTTCTTATGTTTTGGTCACTTTTGAATGCTGGCGGTGCTTTCACTCTAGTGGTAGCATGAGACGGAGTCTACTACCTACACAAGTGGCTCAGGTAGTGCAGCTCATCCAGGATGGGACATCAATGAGAGCTGTGGCAAGAAGGTTTGCTGTGTCTGTCAGCGTAGTGTCCAGAGCATGGAGGCGCTACCAGGGGACAGGCCAGTACATCAGGAGACGTGGAGGAGGCCGTAGGAGGGCAACAACCCAGCAGCAGGACCGCTACCTCTGCCTTTGTGCAAGGAGGAGCAGGAGGAGCACTGCCAGAGCCCTGCAAAATGACCTCCAGCTGGCCACAAATGTGCATGTGTCTGCTCAAACGGTCAGAAACAGACTCCATGAGGGTGGTATGAGGGCCCCTGACGTCCACAGGTGGGGGTTGTGCTTACAGCCCAACACTGTGCAGGACATTTTTCATTTGCCAGAGAACACCAAGATTGGCAAATTCGCCACTGGCGCCCTGTGCTCTTCACAGATGAAAGCAGGTTCACACTGAGCACATGTGACAGACATGACAGTCTGGAGATGCCGTGGAGAACGTTCTGCTGCCTGCAACATCCTCCAGCATGACCGGTTTGGCGGTGAGTCAGTCATGGTGTGGGGTGGCATTTCTTTGGGGGGCCGCACAGCCCTCCATGTGCTCGCCAGAGGTAGAATGACTGCCATTAGGTACCGAGATGAGATCCTCAGACCCCTTGTGAGACCATATGCTGGTGCGGTTGGCCCTGGGTTCCTCCTAATGCAAGACAATGCTAGACCTCATGTGGCTGGAGTGTGTCAGCAGTTCCTGCAAGAGGAAGGCATTGATGCTATGGACTGGCCCGCCCGTTTCCCAGACCTGAATCCAATTGAGCACATCTGGGACATCATGTCTTGCTCCATCCATGTCTCGCACCACAGACAGTCCAGGAGTTGGCGGATGCTTTAGTCCAGGTCTGGGAGGAGATCCCTCAGGAGACCATCCGCCACCTCATCAGGAGCATGCCCAGGCATTGTAGGGAGGTCATACAGGCACGTGGAGGCCACACACACTACTGAGCCTCATTTTGACTTGTTTCAAGGACATTACATCAAAGTTCAGCCTGTAGTGTGGTTTTCCACTTTAATTTTGTGTGACTCCAAATCCAGACCTCCATGGGTTGATAAATTTGATTTCCATTGATCATTTTTGTGTGATTTTGTTGTCAGCACATTCAACTATGTAAAGAAAAAACTATTTAATAAGATTATTTCATTCATTCAGATCTAGGATGTGTTATTTTAGTGTTCCCTTTATTTTTTTGAGCAGTGTATATTTTTTACAAAACTTAGTCAGATAATAGTTAACCCTTTACCATTATAAATCAACATACATGCCAGTTTAATTCAATTTAATATTTGTAATTCATTACCTAAAAAAATGCTAGTGCTGCCTTTTTGTCACTGGCATTACCTATATTTTAGATGACAATTCAGGCTTTCCTGATTTGTAATTTTACATTTTAATTTGCATATATAATCAAAGACTGAAAAGGTTCATGCAAATATTAATGTATTCATGTAATATTCATTTGTAATAATTTACTTTAAAACTGTAAAAATGTAGAAAGTTCTAGTGTGTGACATTTTTATATTTCTACCATGTGTTTTGTGTTGTAACATCAGAAATAATTGAGGTTGAGTCATCAACATTTGATTATCATATGCTTAAAATGCTTACTAATTCATGCAGCAGCAGTTGGGTAGATACAAATAAAAAATTCTATAAAAATGGGCAAGTCTGATGCCAGAACACCAGTGTCCATGCACTAACTCATTTGCTTACTGCCCAAATAGGTCCACAGACGATGCAATCTCAACCACACTGCACACTGCCCTAACCCATCTGGACAAGAGGAATACCTATGTGAGAATGCTGTTCATCGACTACAGCTCAGCATTTAACACCATAGTACCCTCCAAACTCGTCATCAAGCTCGAGACCCTGGGTCTCGACCCCGCCCTGTGCAACTGGGTACTGGACTTCCTGACAGGCCGCCCCCAGGTGGTGAGGGTAGGTAACAACATCTCCACCCCGCTGATGAGCCCTCTCCTGTACTCCCTGTTCACCCACGACTGCGTGGCCATGCACGCCTCAAACTCAATCATCAAGTTTGTGGACGACACTACAGTGGTAGGCTTGATTACCAACAACGACGAGACGGCCTACAGGGATGAGGTGAGGGCCCTCGGAGTGTGGTGTCAGGAAAATAACCTCACACTCAACGTCAACAAAACTAAGGAGATGATTGTGGACTTCAGGAAACAGCAGAGGGAACACCCCCCCCATCCACATCAATGGAACAGTAGTGGAGAGGGTAGCAAGTTTTAAGTTCCTTGGCATACACATCACAGACAAACTGAATTGGTCTACTCACACAGACAGCATCGTGAAGAAGGCGCAGCAGCGACTCTTCAACCTCAGGAGGCTGAAGAAATTCGGCTTGTCACCAAAAGCACTCACAAACTTCTACAGATGCACAATCGAGAGCATCCTGTCGGGCTGTATCACCGCCTGGTACGGCAACTGCTCCGCCCACAACCGTAAGGCTCTCCAGAGGGTAGTGAGGTCTGCACAACGCATCACCGGGGGCAAACTACCTGCCCTCCAGGACACCTACACCACCCGATGTCACAGGAAGGCCATAAAGATCATCAAGGACAACAACCACCTGAGCCACTGCCTGTTCACCCTGCTATCATCCAGAAGGCGAGGTCAGTACAGGTGCATCAAAGCAGGGACCGAGAGACTGAAAAACAGCTTCTATCTCAAGGCCATCAGACTGTTAAACAGCCATGACTAACATTGAGTGGCTGCTGCCAACACACTGACTCAACTCCAGCCACTTTAATAATGGGAATTGATGGAAATTGATGTAAAATATATCACTAGCCACTTTAAACAATGCTACTTAATATAATGTTTACATACCCTACATTACACATCTCATATGTATATGTATATACTGTACTCTATATCATCTTTATGTAATACATGTATCACTAGCCACTTTAAACTATGCCATTTGTTTACATACCCTACATTACTCATCTCATATGTATATAGTGTACTCTATACCATCTACTGCATCTTGCCTGTGCCGTTCTGTACCATCACTCATTCCTATATCTTTATGTACATATTCTTTATCCCTTTACACTTGTGTGTATAAGGTAGTAGTTTTGGAATTGTTAGGTTAGATTACTCTTTGGTTATTACTGCATTGTCGGAACTAGAAGCATTTCGCTACACTCGCATTAACATCTGCTAACCATGTGTATGTGACAAATAAATTTGATTTGAACACCAGTGACACGATGTGAAACCAAACATTGAACGTAAACAAAGACTTCCCAAAAGCACTGATATAAACCTGTTGTATGCAGTAAAACATGTTCATGGAACAGGCCTATTTCCTGTAATAACTTTTCCTGTACTAATTATTTCACATTCTATCACTTTTACTTGAGATGTGTTTGTCTTTAGAAAAGTTTGTCCATATGTTTGTCTTTGCCATGTTATTGTGTCATGTCCATCTGTTAGCATCTCCGAGCCAGTCTCCCTTGCTTTCTAACCACTGACGCCTTCTTCTCTGGGAGCCAGTTCACATCTGCCATTTTCACACATTCAGGTGCTCCTCCAAGTACTTCCAGATACTGTGGCCAATCTGAGCTGATCTTTTGTTCACTGGCAGTGGCTTTGGCATCAGACACACAATGTGGTCATCCCCATACCGGTTGATATCGTCTCTTGGGCTTGGCCAGAAGAACTTGTTGACTTCCTTCCTGTGACATTCATTCCTTTGACGTTATGTTCTTTGACCTCCAGTATAACGCCAGGGTATGGTGGTTCATCGTGGTTCACAATGCACCACTGTCCAGTGTGGTGAGCCTCTGACATCTGGACAAAGTGGAGCTGAGGTATCCGGGTCGATGACATCTGTTTGATGTGGAGGTGAAAGACCATGGCCATTAGCCGGCACTGTCGGGAGAGTGATATCTTGTAGTCCATGTCATAGGCAATCCCACATGCTTTGCGCTGGTTGACAACTTATGTCTCTGTATTTTAGGATGCCAGGCGTGATACTCAGAACCTGGTGCATTGATATGGTTCCTTTTATGGTTACCCCATACATATTATGGGCCTTACTTACCACTTCTTCCTCACTAACATAATGCAACTGTATTTCATATCAAATCAAATTTCGAATCAAATCTGAATTTGATTTGAGTGCCGGAGCCCCTTACCTCCTGATCGAAAGACATTGCATCCTTTGTCTTTCCTGTGTTGGACCAAGAGGTCAGCTGTCTTCTTTAGTGAACCCCCCACTCCATCTGGAGCACCCTTTCCGTGACTGGGCTCTAAAAAGTTCCACGTACTCCCCTGGAAACCCTTCTTGAAAGGTTCAGTGCCAACCATATAGAAGTTGCCCTTTTGTTTATATTGGGTGGCATGGCCATTACTGAAGAAGTGTTGCACGGTAGGCTACTGCTGTTTAATCATGCCCAGGATGGGGTCCAGGGGAGCCCATATGGCTGCGCGGTCATGCCTTCTGCCGGGTGAGATGGTGCAGAAGGAGATGGGGGACTCCTCTGCCACATAGAAGACATCAGTGTGGAGCATCACCTGCTTGTGAAGTTTTCACTCAAATCTATATGGATCAGGCCATTATTGGTTAGGTTCTCTCTTAAGGTCCGGTAGCTGTGGTACTGCCATCGGCTGTTGAACAGATGTTTCCTAAATTTAAAGAGCCGATACTGGAACTGGGTAACCAGCTCTTCCTCAGTTATGGCTATATCCTTCTTCATAGTGATTAAGCTACTTTTCTCTTGTTCTTCATTTGCTCTGTTGTGCTCTGTCTTGTCCAGACACCACTGTCGGGAGAGTGATTTGTTGGAGTCCATGACATGGGAAATCCCACATGCTTTGCACTGCTTAACAGAGACAACTTATGTCTCTGTATTTTAGGATGCCAGGCGTGATTACTCAGAACCTGGAGCATTTGCATGGTTCCTTTTATGGTTACACCATAAATCTTCTGTGCCTTACATTTCACTGCTTCCTCACTGACAATGTAGTTTGAGTGCCAGAGTCCCTTACCTCCTTATCGAAAGACATTGCATCCTTTGTCTTTCCTGTGGCGGACCGAGGTCAGCTGTCCACTTTAGTGAACCCCCCACTCCACCTCTCCGTTGGATTTGCTGTCTAGCAGGCGGTGCAGCGGAGTGTTCACTTTCTTGCCATTCGCCATAGGTGCATGCCTTGGAATTGTTGCAAACTGTGCTATCTGAAATCTCCTCCAGGTTGCTGGACTGTGAAAGACCAAGTTTGTGCATTTTATCCATCGTAAACTGCAAGTTCTCAGGAGTCTTGCACTGGCAAGTTTCTCTCCTGCGGTGTCACCACCCAAAAGGGGTTTTCCCTGCAAAAGAAGCGGTCTCTCTATCCTGCTCAACATCTTTCTGTTTTTCTGACTGACCCGACATTGCTCTTGCTACTGTCTTGTTCCTCTTTACATGAGATCATTCACTCTCTTTCTTTTTTGACTCTCTAAATCCTTTAAATAAGTAAGACTTTTTATGTATGCATCTCTGCGGTCTGGGTAGCATCCCTGCGCTCTCTGTAGAGCCTTTGCTATTCAGCAGCACTTACTTTTTTATTTGCTGTATCTATCAAAAGGAAAGCCATACAAAGTACAATATTGAAACAGTATAAAACCTTACATTGATATAAATAGTTAGCAGTGTGATTGTCACTGGTGTTACCAGCAGGAACAGTAACACCAGGGATGTAACACCGGTGACAAATCTGCTGACAAGATGGCATATCTAAAATGGGGGCCACAGTAGCTCAAACCACACTTATTAAATTGTAAATAAATAACTTAATAATGTGATCAATTATTTTAATCATATATTGCTAATATGAAGAGAGGGTGCACTCACCATGTGCTCTTAAAAACAGCCCTGCCTCCAACAAACCTTTGAACCAGAAAGCTAGCAAGGATGTCATTTTTTTCAAAGTGGTGTTTTTTATTTATTTAGGGTGACACCAGTGACATGACATTGAGGGACAGTTATTTCCTGTAAATTATTTCTAATATTTAGTTCATATTTCAAGTAATTCCCTAAACAGCTATAATACTTTAATTTGTATTCTGACATTTAAAGAAAAATATATATTTTGACTCAATATGTCACTAAACCATTACTCCTGGCTCGTCATTTTCATGGTGCTGAGCGTGTTCTCTACTATAATATGAAAAATATAATTTGCAATATAACTGTCTTACATATGTTTATTAACACAATATATATTTTTTTGTTTTAATTGTTATCTGATTTTTAAAATATAAAAATAAATAAAACGTTTTTCCCTGGTGCGCGCAAGCCAACATCGCGCAGATAACGCTGTAGAGCGCACGTGCCAATACCAGAGTTTTTTTTGTGAGAAAACAATCAGTAGAGTTGAAAATGCGATGGAAACCGATTTAACTTGTATTTTGTATGAGGTACATGGGAATTTACCACACAGGGTATTTTACGTGCGATACGTCATCACTCACAGCCTTTTATCTACAGCAAGTCAATTTGATGGAAACATCTCTGGTGGGAAAAAGCACATATTGTTTCTATGCAGATTTGAGAAGATGCGCATGAAAATCTGTCGCCAATTGGACGGAAACTCAGCTACTGACAGTCGCTCAATTAGCCATGTCAGCTAACAATTTTTTTATTGGCAGTTAGCCAGCTATGGCTGAATACCTACCTCCAGGGGGCCCCCATTACTTTTTAAAATCATTCTCACTCAGATATCATATTAACATGGCATAAGTCATTACTAATGTTGTTGATATATTGCTTTAAAACTGCCAAAATATCTCTCCACCCTATAGAAAAATGGGTAGAATTGCAGGAAATTAGCTGTAAAACGGAATTTATTTTCTATACGCCCCATGGCAAAATGTGTAGATTTACATTTTTCTCTCCACCATAATATTTTCCTGCGAGGTGGGGGGCCCCTCAACCAAATCTGGTTTAGGGCTCCCAAAATAAAACACTGTTTCTGGAACGCACTGGCAGGGACAACCCACAGGGCGGTCGGGGAGGGATGAGTTTGATCATATGTGGTTGGTTTTGTAGTGTTATTGTGCAATTTCAAGGTAAATGACACCACTTGACTGTCACAGTGGTTTAGTTTAATTTACAGAAATCACTTCAAATCGCTAGGTTTTCATCCAATTGATGACAGATTTTCATGGGAATATTCAAAAAATATGCATAAAGAAAATATGCACATTTTCCCACCAGTGGTGTTTCACAACGGTTTCTACCAAACGGATTCCTCGAGGATAAAAATCAGTGCATGTTGACATAGTGCAACAAAATGTACTTTTTTTGCTTAAGTTTTCATGTACCGAATAAAAATGGAATGGTTCAATGTGTTTCTATCGCTTTTGCATCTCTACCAATAGTTTTTGCACAAAAAGTGTTGCATTAAAATAGCAAATGTGCCTAGTCTGGTCTTGGCACATGCCCTTTAGCTAAACAGCTTGCAGATACTGTGCGGGTGTAGGATAGTCTACAATACATGATGAGATTATTAATGAGAAGAGCGAGAACATTTTATTTGTCAAACGGCAGTCAAGTATCGATCATCATGTCACCACAATAAGACCCTCGATATTTATTGGAAAGGAGCATCAAACTCATACATACTGGTCTGTGCACTTTCACCACCCTGTGAAGTTCATCATAATTTATTTCATAGTGGGAGGACCACACACCATGTCATCGCCTGACTTCAATATTTGTATTTTATTATGGATACCCATTTGCGGCTGCAGCAATATTGAGGCAATTTACATATACACACATTAATACACACTACGACAACATATCTACAATACAAAATCCATATGTAATGTGTGTAGAGTACGCGTGTTAGCGTGTGTGTATGCGTGTGTCTGTGCCTGTGTGTGTGTGTGGCTCTTCACAGTCTGTGCTGTTCCATAAGGTGTAGTTTAATGTTGTTTTTTAAAATCTGATTTTACTGCTTGCATGAGTTACTTGATGTGGAATGGAGTTCCATGTAGTTAGTCATGGCTCTATGTAGCACTGTGTGTTTCCCATAGTCTGTTCTGGCCTTGGGGACTGTGAAGAGGCCTCTGGTGGCATGTCTTGTGGGGTATGCATTGGTGTCTGAGCTGTGTGCTGGTCGTTTAAGCAGACAGCTCAGTGCATTCAACATGTCAATACTTCTCACAAATGCAAGTGATAAAGTCAATCTCTTCTCTATTTTGAGCCAGGAGAGATTGACATGCCTATTATTAATGTTAGCTCTCCGTGTACATTTAAGGGCCAGCCATGCTGTTCTGTTCTGGGCTAATTGTAATTTGCCTATGGCCCTCTTTGTGGCACTTGACCATATGACTGGACAGTAGTCAGGTATGACCAAACTAGGTCCTGTAGGACTTGTTTTGTTGATAGTGGTGTCAAGAAAGCAGAACAGCGCTTTAATACGGACAGACCTCTTCCCATTTTAGCTACCGTTGCGTCAATATGTTTTGACCATGACAGTTTACCCTCCTGGGTTACACCAAGCAGTTTAGTCTCCTCAACTTGCTAAATTTCAACATTATTCATTACAAGATTTAATTGCGGTTTAGAGTTCAGTGAATTACATCAATATTTGCGCATAAAGCCTATTTGCGCATACAATGTAGAGTCACAAAAAGATTCCACTATGTCGAACTAACAAATGATCTCTCAACATTTATAAAATTGTATTGAAACTTCTTGTTTCCATCACAGCTGTCGTGTTTTTTTTCCTTCATAGCGTGGATGGAAACATGGTTAACGAGGCCATTTGCATAGTTCGGTCCATTGAGTTGTGCTTTTATTTATTTCAGCAAGGCAGAGTAAAGATGTGTCTTATACATATTTGGCTGTTCAAATCCAACCAACAGCATGCCTAGAATAAGGTTGTGTCCTCCTGTCACCTCATATTCATCATTTGATCTCAAATTGCTGGAGTAATACTTTACTGTCCAAACACTTGTGGACTTATGATTCTGGACTATACATCTAATTCATGCAACATTTAAAAAATGCATAATTTCCCACCACAATATTTAGACAATGTAATATTCTCTCCTGAAATTGTTTGTGTTTTTGTGCAGTTTATTAATCAAAATAGAGGGGGTTCCAGTTCTTTGTCTCAGGAGTTGCCATCACTTTCCCAACATACGGTGGGCTCCCTGCAAAAGCACACCACAATCAGCTGGTCTGCAAAATAGAACTGACACAAAGACCTGACAATGTGTGGGATTATCTTTGACTTTATTTTGACAATAATTACATGATGTACATAGTGTTTCATTGAAACAAGAGTGTAACACTGGTGGGCGATGCCCTCTGCTCCTGAGGTCAAGAGATGGCTCACATACTCTCTAACCAAGACGTGCATAAAGCATGAGAGAACAGGTTATCAGGGTCACAAATAGAAGTGTGTTACACAAAGACCACTGCCACTATGCTTTGGTAGGTTCCACTTTAAACATGGTCTTTCAGAATTACAGCAAGTGGAAGAGGGAAAACTCTCTCACTGTGGTTCCAGAAATGAAAGTGAACAGTTCCATACTTAATCATAGGGGGGTAAATTGATAAAGACCAAATTCACCAGCTATTTTTATAGTTTAGTGAAATGCCAATAGAAGGTTAAACAAAACATAGCATATATACAGTAGTTCAACTCATAGATATATATATATATATGTACAATATATAAATATAGTAAAATAGATCAAATTACATTGATTTCATGTTCTTCCATAAATAATCTCAGGACAATAACAGTTTGGATGATGTGTGAGGTTAACATTGGAAGTAGTGAGCCGCCCGCCTCGTGTTTGTGACGAGGTGACAAGCCAACATTACATCCTTATCAATCATTTCGGAACTTTTTGTTGTACCTACGGTTATGTTTAATAAGGAGAAGCTGCCAACCGTTAGAAAAACTCTGACATTTTGACAGATACACTGAGCAGCTCACACGACATTCCTCCGCCTTCCCTCAGTTCTGCATGGAAGCCATTATGTAACGTTGATGTGACGTTTGGTTATGTGCGGTCTCAAAACCGTCATAAAACAAACTATTTTAGCAAGTTAAACAGGTACATTACAACCACGCATGTGGTCAAATTCAAGATTTTCTTCCGTAAAGAAAAAGTGTAACGTCCCCCTCCCCTTAGCATCCGGGGGATTTGACAGGGAGCATGCCCCATCGACAAGCAGTAGTATCATCGCTGTATAAGATTTGAACAAGGTCTTCAATACATTATAATGCGTAATACATTTCTTTAAAAGAGATATTTTGCAACTTCCAGTGTGGGGTTTTGAGAAGGCAGGTTTCGTTGATTCATACTAAGCATTTTTACAAGTTAAGCCGACACCACTAGCTAGGTCACACAGCCTTGGTACAAATACTGATAAGCAGTCTAGTAGTCCGTGAACATACAATTTCCTCACAAGTGTGCTGAACATTAAGTGCTTTTTAAATATATAAACACATATTACAAATACCTTTTTTGGCAATGTTTAAAAAAAAAGTTGAACACTAAATTATTCACCTCGAGTAGAGTCTGCTGTCACGTTCTTCACCTCTAATGAGTTCTGCGATTCCAGGATGTCCGCGGTTGCGTGCGGCCCTGGTTGAGAAAAGTTGTCGCCGTGCCCAAAAAGCTGAGCTCACACGCAGTACCTGAATATGAGCTGCAGTGGAACTCTACAACTACACCATCCCCGTTTGAGGCACCGTCAAATGTTTCAACTGTACCAGAATAACAAAAGAGAAAACGTCCAAAATGGGAAACGAAACAAAGAAAGCACAACGAAAGGAAAAAAGATCATCACCACCTGTGTGGCTTAACTGCATACTGTACAAAGTTCAGTACATTCTCATTGGAATGGTATAGTCTCTTGCTTAGAGTTCAAAGCCGAACATTGTTGTATGTGAGGTCATATTCTTCTTCTTGGGTAGCAGTCTTAGCGGTCAGATGTTTAGCGGCTGAGCTGCGGATGGTGTGGTGCCCCCCCTGGTGGATGAGGTATCCTAGTGCCCATTGGCGGCTTGTGAGGCGTTGTTGATCCAGTCAAGGGTGATGAGGGTCAAGCTGCCGATCATGACAAAGAAACCACTGCACAGGAAAATGGATGCCTGGAGAGAGAGGGAGAACAAGACGTTCGGGCTTAGCACAACAAACACATCAAGGCTTTCTTCTCCACTATAGGATTGATGCTCCTTGCCAGGAGTCACAGACCACAACACCCACAAACACATCAATTGCATGGACTAAAAATGAGCGGGATGGTTTCTTACTCCGATTTTCTGCACAGACTTCATGGGCTCCTTCTTGACCAGTTTGATATAGAAGGCCGAGGGCAGGATGAAGATCAACATGGCTGCCGCAGATGCACCTGAAGAGGAAGATGACAGGCTCAGTGGGGATGTTCACCTCTTTTCTTTCTCTATTACAACTTCTGGATTCTGTGCTGTTCAACTTCTAGAAATGCACCTGACCAACTGAACACATTCACTCACCGATGAAGCCGAAGATGTCTCTGATGGAGGGGACGAAGATGACCAGACAGTTTGTGCTGGCCAGCAGAACCATGGTGATGATGGTGTGGCGGATCCAGCTGAACTCCTTGGAGGCACACAGCAGCTGGTTGACTGACGTGCGGATCTACGAAAAGACAGACAGAGACGGGGGACCAAGGTCAACATGGTGGCAATACCGAACTTGACAACGCTCACAAGTTTTGGATGGATGGATAGAAGGACAGCTGGATGGACAGAGAGACAAGCTGCCAGCCAGACAGATAGATAGATGTGGGGCTTACGGGAAACAGCACCACAGGGACAGTCAGGGTGACAGCTGTCAGCACGGCCAGACGAACGATGAGTAGGATCACGTCAGACTTGTAGACCTTGGAGTAGGTGTGCAGAAGTTCGGACTCCACATGCACTGTAAAGCCAATCCAATATGGTCATTTAATTTATGCTTTGTTTCCTTCTCACTTATAAAGCCACATATTCAATTCCTTTCCACACCTTTCAAATATTCAGATATCCAGACACAGGGCCCATGTGTGACCAACTGGGTATCGAACCCTGGTCAGCAATGCTCTATAATAACCCCTACGGTAAACATTCACTCAATGTTGGTGTTCGTTCAGAATTGTCTTTGTAACCTGCCTGTTACATGTCCAGCCAAATCAAACTGAGATTGGGAGGTCAATTGGAATACAGCTAAGATTATTCGAGGTTGTGCGTAACCTTCGCACCCTCGTTCATTCATTTTCGTCATGTTGTCCTTGCTAACGAGGGCCAATGCGTAGCCATACTTTTAGGGAAGTCTGGAACATGGCTGGACACCTGCTGCGATGTCCTTGCCCGTAACAAATATACAGGATCATTGGTGTATTGGACAGATGATTCTGTGTCTTGTTTTCTCATGGGGGACAGTACTTGCATAACAACTGGTTGTATGAGCCCCAAAACGGACTGTTTCCTTCTCAAACTAGTTTTGTATCCGACTGTTAAATGGATGAATATGTTTCTAAGGGGGGCGGGGGTGGCTCACCGTTGAAGGTCAGATATCCGAAGAGAGCAGCCAGCAGGTACATGATGAACATGGCTAGGAAAGACACGTTGGCCACGCCCTGCATCTTTCTACGGGAACGACTGGGAAAGAAGAGGAGGTTTAGACAACACAGAACCCCTGATCTTTTCTCTGTCTTCCTTCACAGGTACTTCAGATATAAACTGTGTGTGTGTGTTTGTGTGTGATTGTGCACTTCTGTGTGTGGCAGCTGGGTAAACAGCGATAGACTCACTCTTTAAGCTCCTCGTACATGGGCAGGACAGCGGGGTGGCAGACAAAGGCGAACGTCAGGATAGGAACAGCATACACAGTCTGAAGGAGAGCGTTAGACAAGACCGTTAGACATTTGACACATGCACAGACACACAAAAAACCTAATACAGGTACGAAAGCACTTGGATATCCATGAAGTAGTTCTCTTTCTATTTATCGATTTACGACTCAACATATCTGTCCATTTCTCACCTGAGAGTTGAAGACAAAGTATTTGGGTGTGCAGACGTCCTCGTTGTAGACACCGGCGGTGGTGTTGAGGAAGCCCATCGTGTTGTTCAGGACCTTGCTAACCGTCTCGTTCAGTATCACGTCCATGTTAGGGACGTAAGGGCACGGGATCTGGAACTTCTTATAGATCACCTGGAAAAGCAACCAAGCCCATTTAGACTCCCATACAAAAGGTACAGACTATTGGCTACATACGTTGCTAATTGGCGATATAACTACTACAGATTGAAACTCATTACTTTTAGAAAGCAACGTACAATAGAGGGGATAGGTCATTTGAAATGCTTGCTCATGGTCTGGCTAGTGTGAGCAGGTCAGAATTGTAAACCAATGTGTCAGTTATTCAGGTGTTCTATCTTCATTTGACCAGTGTCTCACTGGATGAAAATTGTCCTGCAGCGACAGGAATTTTTAATTTCTGTATGGATTATAATAAATGGAGATGTGGTTGATACATTTTAGTTAGGATAAATCAAGATTGACAGTATTAAAGTGGAAATTACAAACCTTAGAAGCCGCTTTAAACCTTAAATACACTACAATTTGCATTTCCTACTGTGCAGGAACATTATCTTCGACAACAGAGTGATAAAATTAAGATATCATATCTGTAGGTGAGCCATTCACTACAATAACCTGAACTGTAAAGACCACAACAGCGGAGTAGTTTAGGATGTTGACTCACCACAATCAGGAAGAACACCATGCAAAGCAGGGAGAAACCACTTGTGTAACCAAGGTAACCTGAAGTAAGGTAACAGAGAGAGAAAAAACTATTGAGTACTTCATATACTGTGGAAATGTAAATATACTAACAACTGTGTAATATCCCTGTTATAACATATATTAAAACCATATTACAATGAACAAGAATGTACTCTTCTAAGGCAATATATTAACTTTATCAGTCAAAAAGAAATCTAATGTAAACAAACTGTTCTGGCCCCTATTACACACACACGTTGCCACAGTGCGTCACCATACCCTGCCCTTTCCCAACATTTTACACAAGTGCTGCATTTCACAACACACGTGTACACACACACACACACAAAGTAAAGTGCCACACTCTGTATTGTGTCTTACCAAGGTTCCTGAGAAGTGAGAGTGGCAGGATGATGACAACTGACACCAAGATCACTAGATAGTCCCCGTTCGCATACCACTCTCTGAAACGCACAGGAGAGACAAGACCTCGTCATACACTGTACACACATATCACCACACAGTTTAATATAATAACACAGTTACACCCACACACACTTACACACATTCATACACACATTCATTTATCTAGCTTTTGTGAAAAAATATGACCTATATCAAAACTTTTGTATCGTTCGTTTCCCGTTTGACTGGTGTTGTAAAATATAAACATGGCAGAATGTCTGCAATGCACACAGAAATAGCAGCCTGCATTTAGGGTGGTCTAGCTACATGCTGGCAACACTACATGAATGTTTGATGGGCCAGTTGGTTGGTCTGAATGAGCTCATCCAGAGGTCTGTCTCTGTGCAGCACTGGCTCTTCTAAAAGGACCCTTTGAACGGCTGCCGACAACACACTGTCCCACCTCCCTCTCTCTGCTGAGAGGGACAAAGAGGCCTCTTCATATCTTCCCAGCACAGCACTCAAAAACAACGCACCGCCATTTTGAATGACACCAAAGTCACTGCTTCACCTCGAGGGTCGACCTCTCAAAATCAACCATGGGCCATTTTTCAAACCAAACTCTAACAGCAGACTAAAAGAATCACACACACACCAACGCACACACAGAATCTAGAGACAAAGCTGCTTACCCGTTGGTAGCTCCCACGAAAGCTTGGATAACGATCGGCAGCTCGTACTTCACAATGTAGAGGTAGCTGGACATGGCTGCAAAGGTAAAGGCAAAGTCACGGTTAATCAAAGTCATATTGTGACTCAGCGACTTCGCATCAAAACAGGCCTGTATTTTGTTCCAAATCAGACATCTCTGAGACATAAATTGGTCTAGAAGCACTAACTAAGGATGAATAGGCCTGTTGGTTCGCAGAAGGGATGTTTGTTCCATTGGAAAGTCTAGTACCCTTTTGCAAATATTTATTTATTTGGCTGCTCTTCCTTTTCTATGTGTGACATCACTGACATTTAGACTTTGGACTTTTTTCCACATAGTCTCATTGATCCACTAGGAGTTGACTGTCTCCCTGACTTTGATCTGTCTTCCTGAATGACCATTGAAGTGTCCTTAGTTCTCACCTCCGATATTCTGCATGGTGATGGAGATGGATGCAGCCAGTTTCCCGGGCATCCCGAAGGCCTTGTAACCCAGCTGTTCATAGACCAGCGACCCGCCTTCATTGGCTGTCTTTAGAAGCAAGTGCACAGAGTACAGGGAGAAGATGGACACAGCCACCAGGAGAATTCTGTGGAGAGAAGAGGAACATTGTATCACGAGTAAGGTACGGAACCAGGCCAAAGGACTGCTATTGCCTGCAAGACTGGTAAGGACTATTATCGACTGCTATTAACCACACTGACACCTAGTAACACGGTTGACTACTGATAGGTGCACATTGGATAAGTGCAAGCTTTGTTTCCATTCGGTGCATTTCACCAGTCCCAATTCAAACACATTATTTTGACTTGATCTCCCGATGGTTCCATCTGAACGTGGAGACAAAACGCCAAAGGTCAACGCAAGGCTAAAATTCACATGGAAAATGTGTTCTGACCATCGCAAGGACACATCTCATGTTGACCATGTTGAGGCTGGGGAAGTGACATACAAGCGACCTTCTCTACTGTACTGTAGCACCCAAACACAGGGAGCAATAGGTTCTGTCTGTGAGCTGATCTGCAAAGACCTTGTCATGGGGACAGTTTTGATGCAACATAGCTATGCACAATCCAGATACAGGGATGTGATTTGGACAATGGGCTCCAGGTTAGGATATTCTATCTAGCAGCCAAGCCGTGCAGAGCTAAAACTGTCTCACTGTATTAATAGTAGCAATTGTGCCACTGAGAAAAATGATCTCTATATAAGCTATGGTCACATTATGAAGGCCTTGTGAAAATCATTTCACTCACACACACAACTTCAGAACCACAACACAGTGGTATAGAGACGATTACTCGACTCAGCTACTTGTCACCGTTTACAATTCTGCCCATAATAGTTTAGTCTACATTTTATCACATCATATGCACTTCACTGACTCACCAAATATACCTTAGATGACCCCAAGGTAATTGTTTTCACTCTGTAAATACTGAATCTACCCAGCGGTGAAGTGTTTGCAAGTCCCATGGTGTGGAAACCTTTTGCAAACAAAGATTTTTTTTTAAATGGAGGCCTTTGTGAAAATACACAAATGATTTATACCCTGAAGATGGTATGTTGGCGGAAATGCATAAGCCAAATGAATAAAGGGTTTTGCATTGAGTGCCCAGGTTTTTTTCAGCATGGTATATATATTTTACAGAATTTCTCCTACTTCACAACGCTACACAAATAATCAGAGGTATTATATTCATAATTCATATTCATAAGCTGTTGGAGGAAGTGGCCCTTCAGACTGGCTACCCACTGGGCACAGACGCCATTTCAACGTCTAGTTTTAATTTAAATTTGGTTGATTTGTCAACTAATGTGAATTCAACGTGAAATCAACAAAGAATGTAATGTCATTGGATTTTGGTTAAACGTTGGTTGAAATGACTTGTAATGAGTGTAATGGAGAGAAGAAGACTCTACTGGAATGGCGGGGGGGGGGCTCCATTCATGATCTCATGTGAGGCCCGTTTACCGTACCTTACACTTTATATAACTCTTGCCCCAATGCAGAAAGATTAGCGCTGCTAAGCAGCTTCCCCCCGGCTTCGAGTGACTGGCCCAAATGAAAGGCCCCGATGCTAGTGCGCCACACACCCAACCCCAGCGCTCACACTCGTATGCCCGCTGTTTGTAAACACTGGCCTGCGTGGCTACTAGCTACCGTGCCCTGCGGTAGCATAAGCTTTGATCTCTGTAGGCTGTCTCACCAGCCTACTCTAACTCCCTTCAGGGTTATCCAATGCCCTGTCTTAGACAAGGACACATCTCCAGTAGACTGTGGATAAATGCTGTGCTCAGGTTGTATGTACAGTATCTATGCCTCACATTGGTAGATATTGAGATGTGTGACCTTATTGTGCTGTAGCTGGTGGTATATCACACTGCTAAGTTTAGAATGTGCTGTATTGCCTCTGATATGACTGAGTGCATTCAGACTCAAGACAGTTCCACAAACTATCTTCCACACTAGCAACATACAGTGATATTCTATATTGCATTCTATTCAATGTGATGTTGACTTACATTTGAGTTATTTAGCGGATGCTGTTATCCAAAGCGACTTACAGGAGCAATTTGGGTTAAGGGCCTTGCTCAAGAGCACATCGACAGATTCTTCATCCAAGGGATTCAAACAAGAACACTTTGGGTTATTGGCACAACCCGATTAACCGCTAGGCTACCTGCCGCTCCTAATTCCTACTACCCAGATTCATAAAGCTGAGCTCCATTTCAATTGTGGATGTGTATTTTCATTCCAATTATTTATATATACACTAGTTGACTGACAGGGGGTGCTGTTTTGATGCTACTGCGCCTTCATCTTGGCACCCTCCCACCATTGTAAAAAATATTTTGGAAGCTATCAAATAAAATACATGTATTAATGTGTACATTTGTTTTTGCCACATTTATAGAGTTAACAGACACCTAAATGCATAATTGAAAGTATATTATTTGAGTTAAACATAAAAAAGCACAAAAAATATATATACAATGTTTTTCCTTAAAGTAGAATGGTACTAATGTTACAGTCCCCACTACAACAACAAAATACTTAAATACATGTAATTTTGTCCTTGAAAAATTGTATTGAAATACTGTAGAATTCCATTCATTCCTATGGAGGACTACTCTTTCTGGGGACTGCCAATATGGCCGACCGGTGGCTTCAAAGCCTCTCATTGGCCAATACATAGCATCAGCAATCCTGGGATATATCATTGGTGTTAACCTCTTTAAAACAGACACCACTAGTTCTTCGTCACACCTTGCAAGCTGCAGACATTGCCATTGGATGACACAGTGTGAACGTTGATTGAACCCGCAGTGCAGTTTACAGTTTTTATTTAGAAAGCCCTTTTTACATCAGCAGATGTCACTAAGTGCTTATACAGAAACCCAGCCTAAAACCCCTAACAACAAGCAATGCAGATGTAGAAATAATCTGCAATTGATTTCATTGAAACCCAAGTCTGACACTAGCATACAGGAACACAAGAACAGTACTCACACAAAGAGTGCAATGCCAGTGTTGGCCATGGCATAGGAGAGACCAAGGATGCCACTACCCATAATAGCGTTGCCCAGGTTGAAGACTGACATCCCGAAAGAGGCGGTGCCTGGATGCTGTTGAGAATAAAGTCAAATATACTCAGTAAGAAAAAAACCTCAAATAAAAACATAGTAAACCATTGGTAGCCTAGGTGTTATCAGTACAGCACTTACATAATCTGTTTCATACTTCTTCTTGTCCAGGTGGTAGTCTGGAAGGAAGTTTTGACTCTCCGCATCCATATCGGGATATTGACTGGAAATCAAACACGCATAAATCATTTATTTAATGGATTAATCCCATTCCAATTCAGCCGTTAAAACAAACAATACAAGTTCTACAAAAATATGCAAGTTGATGACATTTCTGCGGTTAGAAACACAAGCATAGGTCTACTGCAGAGCATCTTCAGACCCAGCAGGCTGCAGTGCCTCACCTGTCAATAGGAACCTTCTTGGTTGGACAGGAACTGTATTCATGACTATTGGAACTGACACTGCTATCCTCATCCGGGGAAATGCTGAAGCGGCTCATCTCTGTCTTTGCAGTGGCCTGTTTCATGCTGTAAAATAAACAAAGGAAAACCTTGAAGCAATTTGTGTTAATTTGTGAACTTCTTGCCTGCACCATTCCCACTCTCTTTTTGTATTGTTCCGTGAGTTCTACCAGGGACGTCGAATAATCAATATTGGAAAGGGAGAGACTAGGCTACTCATTGCGCTGCAGCTACCTCATAAATTTGAAGTCATGTGACCAGACGAAGGGGGGTTGACTCATCCCAGGAGCCAGTGGAAAAATACCAGCCGCCCGGCATCCGCGTCTATCCACATCAGCGCAGCGTCACATACCCAAAATGAATGACAAAAGCATTGCGCAAGTCTTTTCATCCCCAATTTCAACGTGTTAAATAAGAAGAATTGCCATTTTAATCGGCCAATATATGTAACTAACAAATCCCGTTTATTCAAACAGAATGTGAGATCATGTTATTAGTTTGGGGTTTTAAATGATAGAGCACAGCCTAATCTAAAACATTTTAGACATGGGACTGTTCAATAATTCGATTTTGGGCTCCATTTAATAAGATTTCTTCCATGACTGACTGATGGAAACAAAGGCACGTGCTTGTCTATTATGGACTGGCACCATTTTGCGCAGAGCTGTAAGTCCTATATCTGTCTTAGATATCCTCAACTGTAGCTTACAGTCATTCATTTGGGTTGCATAATTTCTTGGACGTTGATGTCTCTTATTTACAAGTATCCCAAATAAGTGAAAAGACTCAACCATCAAATCCATTACATTCCTTCCTTGGTTACCGCCCCGACATTCCTCTAGAAAGAATGTGGCCCACTAGCCTACAGCATCAGTGATATTTATTTATATACTTGCGAGTCTGGCCCATTGCGCTGTGTAGCCTAGGCCTATAGCATAGCATCATAAATATTATAAAGAATATAGAAATAAAAAGCTATAACCTAATACATTTTATCTTTGCGCCTAACTGATCTTGACTAATTGACTAGGGAAATAACATGCAAGAGATTATATACATCGGCCCGCTATTTCAATACACAATATATAGGCTAATTATTTCACCCATTTTCCAATAGAATAGACTTAATTACTTACAATACAGAATACATCAATTTATTAGGCCTATAGAATTGTAAATTGCAATTTATAAATAGAGAATTACAAGATAATTAGCCTACACCGGGTAACCCAGCATATTTCCTGGTAGACAGGAAAAGATGCGGCGCAGACAGAATCTTACCTTTGAGAAAACGAATAAAATCCCTATGAAAAAGTGGCGATCCTTAGGAATTTTAATTTAAACAATTCCTTCGCCGTTGAATGTCTCCAATATTCTACTAAAAACTATTTATCCTTGAGGTTTTAAATTCCCAATTATCAGCAACAATAAATGTACTTCAGACACAATGAAATTGTCCCAAATAAATAGGAAAATAACTTAAAATGTGGATACACTTGTATAATAATTGCTTAAAAGCTCAATTTTAAGATGTTATATTAAATCAAATTGCCAATGATGTGGTGCGCAACTTGAATTTACGTTGTCTAAACGAGGAGGGGTTTGTCTGCACCGTTATATATATCCAGAATTGCATCAGCTCGAGGAGGAAGGGGAGTGGCTTTTTGCCTTGGCGACAGGCATAGACTTTACACACACCAGAATGAATGACGCGGTTTGTGTACAAACACACGGCCCAGTAAAGGGGGTGGTTCAGACCGCCCTTCACAATGTGCAATCGGTTATCTTGATTTCTGCTCATTGAAAAAGTTTAAGTCAAATTCTGATCATGTATTTGGATCACTGTGTCCTCATTAGTTTTGTTCTGTGTGTTGCACTGAGCATACAATAAATAGCCTAGCCAATAGTCTATACTTTAAACTATAGCCCATAGTAGTCTAGGCCAACATTCCTTTGGCTTAAATATCCCGATAATTAGGCCATGGCTCCTTTTCTGGACCGTTTTTTATTTGGTTCCCGAACATGAAATTGACAAGACGATGAACTGATGAGAAAGCACAAGATTGGGTGTCAGTAAAATTTGAAATGCGACTAAAGCTTCAAAGAAGACCTCCCAGTATCAAGAAGATTAACGTACGCAAACGAATCATGTGACGACGGTTCAGTGAGCGCGCCAGGAATCCTTGTCATCCCAATCCGTTTGTCATGAAGTGACTCCCTCGCATGGGCTTTAGGTTCACACTCTGCTCCTTTGCGAGTGTAAGCAACGCGTTGGTTCTCTCACCCATGCTGTTAAAGTTATGTGAACACACTCTTTCTAAACAAACTAAGCTGCCCCTTACTTCACACACAGGCTCTGTCTCTGTTATTGTTATCTGTGTCACACACACACACACACACACACACACACACACACACACACACACACACACACACACACACACACACACACACACACACACCATACATGTTAGGCTATTACACATGTATTAGGCTATCACTTTATTATTGTCCGCAGCAGGGTCAATGTTTTTCTCAGTATGCCACACATTTTTTGATGGATTCAGCTGGGGTGTCTGACATTGAGGTGAAATCACACAGTTTCGTAACAGAGAGGGGTTCATAACCCCTTTTTCATTCATTATATTAGCAGCAGTCGGGTCTTTACTTATGCTTCATGAACTTGTGACTCAAGTACATATGAACCCATGGCACTGTTAGAAAATAGGGATTTCTGAGAACAAGTTTGCAGATGAACAAAGTTAATGTTGTTTGGTGGACCAGTTGGACCTCAGTGGTTAGGGTTAGTTGCTGATTTCAGGAGATATTACTGTAAAGAGCCCACTAGTCCTACCTACAACGTCCACTATTAGTGCCAGGTTCATTTCTATGTGATAGCAGAACAGTATACGATGCAAAACATACAAACCCTGTGTTGGTATGAACAGGCTCCCAGCATATAGACCAAAACGTAGCAACACAGATGTACACACACACACACACACACACACACACACACACACACACACACACACACACACACACACACACACACACACACACACACAGACACAGACACACACACACACACACACACACACACACACACACACACACACACACACACACACACACACACACACACACACACACACACACACACACACACACACACACACACAGAGATACAGACACACACACACACATTATTCCCCTCTCAGTCACACATGAGTTAGTTTGTGTATAGGTCTGTGGGAGCCATTGTTTGGGGCTTTAGAATGACCCTGCCAAACTAAGACGGATCAGGAAAGTGGAGCAGGGCCTGGATTTGGGCCGATTCCCCAGCCTCGCCATGGCCCCATGCTACATTAAAACATAATTAAGCTGATGCGTCCAGATACAGGCCGTGGGGCAGGCACCTCAGGAGTGGAAATTATCTTAAATTAATGTAACTTTTGACTGATACACAAGAGTGTGAAGTCTAAATGTTGTCAATGTCTGTCTATGGATTTGGATGGAATGCACCCAATTATATATTTCTATAGGACACTGTAGTTTAAATTATCATTTGGTTTGTCAACTCTGTACCCTGTTACTGTCCCAAATACCTGTATGAGTAGCTTAAAGCATTACTACCTCCTTAAAATTCTGCTGAGCATTCTAGCATTCTAGCATTGTAGTGTGTTACTAAACCGAAAGCCTACTGTCAGCTGATTGGCTACAAGAGGTGTAGAGATATTTTATTTATCAACCATTTCCTGTTCACTTTCTCGGAAAGGAAGCAACCAACTTGAAAGCAAAGGACCAAAAAGGCATAGCAAAGGAGAACTACTTTAAGATTGTGCCTCTTTGTCTCTGCAAGGCTAATATCACCGCAATAATTACATCCTGTTTCTTATATATACAGTTGAAGTCGGAAGTTTAAATACACTTCAACCACTCCACAAATTTCTTGTTAACAAACTATAGCTTTGACAAGTCGGTTAGGACATCTACTTTGTGCATGACACAAGTAATTTTTCCAACAACGGTTTACAGAGAGATTATTTCATTTATAATTCACTGTATCACAATTCCAGTGGGTCAGAAGTTTACATACACTAAGTTGACTGTGCTTTTAAACAGCTTGGAAAATTCCAGAAAATGATGTCATGGCTTTAGAAGCTTCTGATAGGCCAATTGACATCATTTGAGTCAATTGGAGGTGTACCTGGGGATGTATTTCAAGGCCTACCTTCAAACCCAGTGACTCTTTGCTTGACATCATGGGAAAATCAAAAGAAACCAGCCAAGACCTCAAAAAATTAATTGTAGACCTCCACAAGTCTGGTTCATCCTTGGGAGCAATTTCTAAACACCTGAAAGTACCACGTTCATCTGTACAAACAATAGTAAGCAAGTATAAACACCATGGGACCACGCAGCCGTCATACCGCTCAGGAAGGAGACGTGTTCTGAATGTACTTGAATGTACATTCAGAACACGAATTAATGTACTTTGGTGCGAAAAGTGCAAATAAATCCCAGAACAACAGCAAAGGACCTAGTGAAGATGCCCTAAAACCGCCCTAATAAAGCCAGACTACGGGTTGCAACCTCACATGGGGACAAAGATCGTACCTTTTGGAGAAATGTC
Source organism: Oncorhynchus tshawytscha (assembly GCF_018296145.1). NCBI lineage: Eukaryota > Metazoa > Chordata > Actinopteri > Salmoniformes > Salmonidae > Oncorhynchus > Oncorhynchus tshawytscha. The sequence goes on from NC_056445.1 coordinate 22,152,032, forward strand.
CTCTGGTCTGATGAAACAAAAATAGAACTGTTTGGCCATAATGACCATTCTTATGTTTCGAGGAAAAAGGGGGTGGCTTGCAAGCTGAAGAACACCGTCCCAACCGTGAAGCATGGGGGTGGCAGCATCATGTTGTGGGAGTGCGCTGCTACAGGAGGGACTGGTGCACTTCACAAAATAGATCGCATCATGAGGGAGGAAAATTATGTGGATATATTGAAGCAACATCTCAAGACATCAGTCAGGAAGTTAAAGCTTGGTCGCAAATGGCTATTGCAAATGCAAAATAACCCCAAGTATGCTTCCAAGGTTGTGGTAAAATGGCTTAAGGACAACAAAGTCAAGGTATTGGAGGGGCCATCACAAAGCCCTGACCTCAATCCCATAGAAAATTTGTGGGCAAGCAAGGAGGCCTACAAACCTGACTCAGTTACACCAGCTATGTCAGGAGGAATGGGACAAAATTCACCCAACTTATTGTGGGAAGCTTGTGGAAGGCTACCTGAAACGTTTGACCCAAGTTAAACAATTTAAAGGCAATGATATCAAATACTAATTCAGTGTATGTAAACTTCTGACCCACTGGGAATGTGATGAAAGAAATAAAAGCTGAAATAAATCATTCTCTCTACTATTATTCTGACATTTCACATTCTTAAAATAAAGTGGTGATCCTAACTGACCTAAGACAGGGAATTGTTACTAGGATTAAATGTCATGAATTTTGTAAAACTGAGTTTAAATGTATTTGAATAAGGTGTATGTAAACTTCCAACTTCAACTGTCTATACTGTATATGAGTTTATATATTTATACAGTATATCACAAAAGTGAGTACACCCCTCACATTTTTGTAAATATTTTAGTGTATCTTTTCATGTGACAACACTGAAGAAATGACACTTTGCTACAATGTACAATAGTGAGTGTACAGCTTGTATAACAGTGTAAATTTGCTGTCCTCTCAAAATAACTCAACACACAGCCATTAAAGTCTAACTAATTGCTGGCAACAAAAGTGAGTATACCCCTAAGTGAAAATGTCCAAATTGGGCCCAAAGTGTCAATATTTTGTGTGGCCACCATCATTTTCCAGCACTGCCTTAACCCTCTTGGGCATGGAGTTCACCAGAGCTTCACAGGTTGCCACTGGAGTCCTCTTCCACTCCTCCATGACGACATCATGGAGCTGGTGGATGTTAGAGCCCTTGCACTCCTCCACCTTCCGTTTGAGGATGCCCCACAGATGCTCAATAGGGTTTGGGTCTGGAGACATGCTTGGCCAGTCCATCACCTTTACCCTCAGCTTCTTTAGCAAGGCAGTGGTCGTCTTGGAGGTGTGTTTGGGGTCGTTATCATGTTGGAATACTGCCCTGCAGCCGAGTCTCCGAAGGGAGGGGGATCATGCTCTGCTTCAGTATGTCACAGTACATGTTGGCATTCATGGTTCCCTCAATGAACTGTAGCTCCCCAGTGCCGGCAGCACTCATGCAGCCCCAGACCATGACACTCCCACCACCATGCTTGACTGTAGGCAAGACACACTTGTCTTTGTACTCCTCACCTGGTTGCCGCCACACACGCTTGACACCATCTGAACCAAATAAGTTTATCTTGGTCTCATCAGACCACAGGACATGGTTCCAGTAATCCATGTCCTTAGTCTGCTTGTCTTCAGCAAACTGTTTGCATGCTTTCTTGTGCATCATCTTTAAAAGAGGCTTCCTTCTGGGACGACAGCCATGCAGACCAATTTGATGCAGTGTACGGCGTATGGTCTGAGCACTGACAGGCTGACCCCCACCCCTTCAACCTCTGCAGCAATGCTGGCAGCACTCATACGTCTATTTCCCAAAGACAACCTCTGGATATGACGCTGAGCACAAGCACTCAACCTCTTTGGTCGACCATGGCGAGGCCTGTTCTGAGTGGAACCTGTCCAGTTAAACCGCTGTATGGTCTTGGCCACCGTGCTGCAGCTCAGTTTCAGGGTCTTGGCAATCTTCTTATAGCCCAGGCCATCTTTATGTAGAGCAACAATTCAGCAAAAAAAGAAACGTCCCTTTTTCAGGACCCTGTCTTTCAAAGATAATTTGTAAAAATCCAAATAACTTCACAGATCTTCATTGTAAAGGGTTTAAACACTGTTTCTCATGCTTGTTCAATGAACCGTAAACAATTAATGAACATGCAACTGTGGAACGGTCGTTAAGACACTAAGAGCTTACAAACGGTATGCAATTAAGCTCACAGTTATGAAAACTTAGGACACTAAAGAGGCCTTTCTACTGACTCTGAAAAACACCAAAAGAAAGATGCCCAGGGTCCCTGCTCATCTGCATGAACGTGCAAGGAGGCATGAGGACTGCAGATGTGGCCAGTGCAATAAATTTCAATGTCCGTACTGTGAGACGCCTAAGACAGCGCTACAGGGAGAGAGGACGGACAGCTGGTCGTCCTCGTAGTGGCAGAGTGTCTTTGAATAGTGATTTCTTTGCAGCAATTCAACCATGAAGGCTTGATTCAAACAGTCTTCTCTGAACAGTTGATGTTGAGATGTGTCTGTTACTTGAACTCTGTGAAGAATTTATTTGGGCAGCAATTTCTGAGGCTGGTAACTCTAATGAACTTTTACTCTGCAGCAGAGGTGACTCTGGGTCTTCCTTTTCTGTGGCGGTCCTCATGAGAGCCAGTTTCATCATAGCACTTGATGGTTTTTGCGACTGCACTGAAGAATAGGGCTATCTTCTGTACACCACCCCTACCTTGTCACAACACAACCGATTGGCTCAAATGCAGAAGGAAATAAATTCCACAAATTAACTTTTAACAAGGCACACCTGTTAATTGAGAGGTTGAGAGAATGCCAAGTGTGTGCAAAGCTATCATCAAGGCAAAGGGTGGCTACTTTGAAGAATCTAAAATCTAAAATATTTGGTTATATTTGGTTAAAATATTTGGTCACTTTTTTGGTTACTACCTGATTCCATATGTGGTATTTCATAGTTTTGATGTCTTCACTATTATCCTACAATGTAGAAAATAGTAAAAAATAAATTAAAGCCTTGAATTAATAGGTGTGTAAAAACGTTTGACTGGTACTGTATATATATATATATATATATATATATATATATATATATTTTAATAATATGGATTTATATGAATTATTACACATTAATATCGTATAAATAAAACCGAAACTGTTAAAAGTATCTGCACGAAGTGCAAATATAGTATATTACTGTAAGAGATGCTTTTGGTTTAATTTCATTCAGGAACATATTCGTGTCTGCTTGCAAGCTGAAAATATTTTTCTGTGCACGTTTAGTCTACCTGCCCCTCACCCAGGCGACTGTACTGATGTTACAAGCTTGATTCAGAAGATAGGCAAAGGGATTTTTTATTAGCAAGAGAAGAATTGTTTTATTTTTCAGTGCTAGTTAAGGATAATATGTGTCTAGTTATCACGTTTCACATAGGATTTATTAACTACCAAAAGGTAAGTGTATTTAAATATGCTGCTGCTCTGCACACACAAGCTTTTAGCTAGCTAGCTAGATCAAATGACATTCAACGTTCCTCCATAAAAACAGCTCCTCCCAGGTATAATTCTGTGGACCTAATTCAGATAATGCATGTCATAACAAGATGCCCGGCGCTTCAAGCCTCCTCCTCAACTCTTTCTCACTCTCTCACCATCTGCAAAATTTCAGTTGCATCTTGCGCCATAAATTAGGCTACACTTGTCTGTCCATCACACATGTAAATAACTAGCTTGCCTGCTCTATCCGCACTTATTTGTGAAGTAATTGAATGAACTAAATGTAAAAAACTTGCTTTCACAGGTTGAAAAGGAACAGACAGGAACCAGTTCAGAACTTTAATTTGCTGCTTGGAGTAGTAGAACGAAACGAAAAAAATGGTGGTTCTGTTCAGAACGAATCGATTGGGAAATCATTTTGGTTCCAACCCCTGGTTCACACAGAGCAAAATGGCATATCATTTATGTGCCACTTGTTGCAATGTTTGTTACCCTCATGGCAGCCAGTAGGGGTAGAACAGCCTTAAACCAGTCACACCCATGTCCAGGCCAAAGATAATTTCCCCATTGTCTTGGCAGAGGGCCCATTTCGTTATCATTTATCCACAAGGATACTAGATAAATAGTTATTCTCAATGCATCCGACGCATCCCCCTTTCCCCCCTATCTACACACGTACACACACTCACTGGCTTCGAAGTCCGATCGCTAACCTTGGCACATAGCTCGCTAGCATGAGAGCCCCCCCCTTCTCTGTTTCATAAAGACTTTTCATTTTCCCAGGGTTTAAATGAAGGATTTTCTTACTCCAAGCCTTTATCCACCTTCCCAAAACTCAGATTCTGAGAAGGTTCATCTAAGTAAGGGATATTTCAATGTGGATGCCTTTTGAAAGTAAATTAAACACGATAAAGTCTGCCTGTCAAGTAAAGGGCATTTGTTGTGTCCAGAGGTAGTTTCAGGAGATTTACTGACATTTTTCATGGGTCACCACGTTTATGGGGTAACTGAGGATGTTACCACATAGTTGGTAGAGCAACTGAGAGCAGCTGAGGTTCCTTTACACTGCACACATCAAATAAATACAATTTTATTGGTCACATACACATGGTTAGCAGATGTTAATGCGAGTGTAGCGAAATGCTTGTGCTTCTAGTTCCGACCATGCAGTAATATCTAACAAGTAATCTAACAATTTCACAACAACTACCTTGTACACACAAGTGTAAGGAATGAATAAGAATATGTACATATAAATATATGGATGAGCGATGGCCGAACGGCATAGGCAAAATGCAGTAGATGGTATAGAGTACAGTATATACATATGAGATGAGTAATGTAGGGTATGTAAACATGATATGAAGTGGCATTGTTTAAAGTGACTAGTGATACATTTATTACATCCAATTTTTTATTATTAAAGTGGATAGAGATTTGAGTCAGTGTGTTGGCAGCAGCCACTCAATGTTAGTGATGGCTGTTTAACAGTCTGATGGCCTTGAGATAGAAGCTGTTTTTCAGTCTCTCAGTCCCAGCTTTGATGCACCTGTACTGACCTCACCTTCTGGATGATAGCAGGGTGAACAGGCAGTGGCTTGGGTGGTTGTTGTCCTTGATTCACTTTTTGGCCTTCCTGTGACATTGGGTGGTGTAGGTGTCTTGGAGGGCAGGTAGTTGTGCAGACCTCAGCCGTGCGCTTGTGGGCGGAGCAGTTGCCGTACCAGGCGGTGATACAGCCCGACAAGATGCTCTCGATTGTGCTGTAAAATCTGTAAAAGCTTGTGAGTGTTTTTGGTGACAAGCCAATTTTATTCAGACTCCTAAGGTTGAAGAGGCACTGTTGTGCCTTCTTCACCACGCTGTCTGTGTGGGTGGACCCTTTCAGTTTGTCCGTGATGTGTACGCTGAGGAACTTTCCACCTTCTCCACTACTGTCCCGTCGATGTGGATAGGGGGGTGCTCCCCTGCTGTTTCCTGAAGTCCACGATCATCTGTTCTAAGACAGTTTTTTTATCTACTTAATGCTGCAATATGTAACTTTTAGGGTGACCTGACCAAATTCACATAGAAATGGGAATTATAGATTTGTCATTCTCATTGATAGCTGGTAAAATAATTGGTAGATCTGTTCTATATGTGCGCTATTTCTATGCTTCTCATTTTTACGTCTTTTAATTTCGGTTTTGTACACCAGCTTCAAACAGCTGAAAATGCAATGTTTTTGGTTATGGAAAGTATATTTCACAGATGGTACAATGATTCTCTACACTATACTTGCTTGTTTTGTTACATAAACTGAAATTAGGCAAACTATTTGAATTTTAGCAACCAGGAAATGGCAGAGCAATTCCTGCATGGTGCACCTTTAAATAAGCTGGCCAATGAAACTGCTATTGCCTTTGAGGACACTGGAATGTACCCTTCAGTGTGAGGTCACATGTGAGGTCACAAAACTCTGCCCTAGTCAGTCTTGGAGTCCATTTAAGGACAATGGCAACAATAGTCTCATGGTCTGGCCATTTAGACCACACAACACACATACACTCCTGCTCTTTAAAGGCCCACTGCAGTGGAAAGTAAACTTTTCTGTCTTGACCTTGTCAATGATGTTGCACAATAGTTTGGAAATAATCATTTTAATGGATATGAGTTTTATTTTGTTTTCAAGTTGCCTTAAAAAGGTCATGTGTTATATCAAATGAAATAATATTGCTTTTCTAAAAATAAAGCTTACAACATGCAGTACATGCCAAGTAAGTGACTCATAAACATTTGCGATTTGAGTTTGATATATTCAAATGCATTCTCAGTGGTCCTAATGGTAGGAGACTGTTCCTTGTGTAACCGATGTGAAATGGCTAGCTAGTTAGCGGTGGTGCACGCTAATAGCGTTTCAATCGGTGACGTCACTTGACCTTGAAGTAGTGGTTCCCCTTGCTCTGCAAGGGCCGCTGCTTTTGTGGAGCGATGGGTAACGATGCTTCGTGGGTGTCAGTTGTCTGTGTGTGCAGAGGGTCCCTGGTTCGAGCCCGGGTAGAGGCGAGGAGAGGGACGGAAACTTTACTGTTACACTTGGAAGGCAGTATGAACCATGACTCAAGGCTGCAACTGGATACAGCAGTGAAATAAATATCATTGTTGGTGGCACCACATTAGGTTCAAATTCTGTGGAAACTGATGACGTCATCCCATGAGTTATCTCAAAAGTAATTCAAGCCAGGGAAACAGATTGTAACAGATCTTTACTGAACAGTTAGTGCAAAACATCTGTAAAACATCCTAACTGAAAGATGAGACAAAATGACTTAAAAGTAAACGCTGAGTTCATATCTACTAATGAATCTATGTAACGTAACTTATCCATTCAAATCAAAATTGAAAATGTTCATATATAAAAAATACATTTTTATGGGATTGTATTCCTTTTCTACAACAGACATAGCATTGATTTAATTTGCAGGTGACCGAAGCAATGCTTTCCAAAACATGAACATTTCAGGGATGAGGTGATGTTGGGCATTTAGGATGTACTACCTTGAACACCGTTTGTCAAGTTTAGAGGGGAGAAAATAGGTTAGTGAGTGCCATTCCACATTGGACACACAAAGGGCTAGTAGCCATCAGACTGAAAGGCAAACATGTCGCCAAAGAGGAAGTGAGTTTTGTTTTGGTATCACACACACACACACAGACACACACACACACGCCAGTTGATCCTGATCGGACATGATGTCTGTGCCGGCCAGGAGACACTGCGTACACATTGCCTACATCAACACTGTCACAAAGAGTGGAAAACCAAAGCATGAGGGGACCCACAACACCAACACTACTGTCTGTCTGTCATGTGGGATGACGGCTAAAATGACGGCAGAATCATTTGACGCAGTGGAAAAGTTTTATTTTACAGAATGGACCATCAACTGGTTGTCGATACTTAACAGCAATACAGTAAAGAGTTTTAAAAACAATGTGTAGTATATTTATAATGTTAAGGTCTGTACATTAGGTCATGGACATTATAGAACACATTTAGACTTTTTGACTGTTGATTTCAGGGCTAAGCATCCTATATTCAATATTCATTTCCATCCTGTCCAATTTCTATGCTAATAGCTTTCATTTGCTTCCACCCATCTTATCTCTCCCAGCATGTGACCTAAACTAGGGTGATTTGAAAAGGTATACTTATGCAAGTTAAAGTTTTTTTTACAGTGGTTACTACAGTATCAGTTATGTTTGTGGACTGTCATGGGTTGCAACATGGAATAGACCCTTACGTGGACATATATTAGGTTTTCGTCACAGTACAGGACAGTGGCGTCCATGTCCAGTCTGAAAAGTCTGACATCAATCTTCTACATGAATAATTCAATTCAGTCTCCCAGCGGCTATATCGTCCGTAGCATCTTTTTGATATGAAGCATTACCTTGGTAATCCTCTTAGTGGTGGGAAAGTGGTTTAGAGGTGCATTCTTTATAACAGCAGCGCAAATGGGGGGGATCACTGCCCCGAGGGGCCTGGGTTCAGGGTAGGCCACTCCCTCTAAGGCTCTTCAAAACTTTCCATGAAGATTTCCTGGGATGGGATTGCCCGCCTGCATTGCAGTGAACCCGCTGACATCTCTGCACAGTGTGTGATGTGATGGGATGGAGAGGTCGGGGAGGGAGCGAGGGGAGGTGGGGGCTGAGGTGATTGGGGGTGGTTTGGGTTCAATCTGGATGGGAAACTCAGGGAAATGGTGTTGCCGCGGGAATGCAGGGCTGTTTGAGCCATGCGGGCTGAGAGGATTAAGGGGATCAAGAGCGGGAAAGGTGGCCAGATACACACATACACTCACACATACACATGCGTATACATACACACTAATCAGGGCACGTCAGTCACAACATTCTCTGCAGCCCACGCTGGGACACGATGAAAGACAGAGAGACAGAGAGAGATTTACAATGAGCATTGGTGTAGTGAGGGCTATACGCCGTTTACCCACTTTTTTCCAGTGGGAATTGCATATTACTTCATAATCCCCACTGATGCGTATCAAAGTAGTATAGTGAAGGTATACGCCATTTCAATCATGTAGTACAATAGCGAAATCATGCACAAAGTTGCCTACACAATCGCAAAGTATGTGAATATAGGCTATTCACATGCACGCTGCACACATTGCTAGTTTTAGCGGAATATCAGGCAGCAAGAGCACATGGCTCTCAACTGGTTGTTGACGCATGGAGCAGCTCACAGAATTGTAAGACATCAGTAGACAGTTATGGACTTTAAACGTCACATCTTTAAAAAGTGTAATTTTGAGAGTGAAAACATGAAACAACTATAGGAAAATGTTTGGCAAAGTTAGAGTATACCCACTTCTCCAAGCACCACTATACCACTGACAATAAAAGTCACCACACTCAATAACAGACAGACAGACAGACAGTGAGACAGACAGAGGCATTCAATGAGAGACAGAGAGACAGGCATACAATGAGACTCAATGAGAGACAGGCAGACAGGCTTAAGATGACACTAGAAAGCAAGCTTAAGATGACACTAGAAAGCAAGCTTAAGATGACACTAGAAAGACAGGCTTAAGATGACACTAGAAAGACAGGCTTAAGATGACACTAGAAAGACAGGCTTAAGATGACACTAGAAGGACAGGCTTAAGATGCCACTAGAAAGACAGGCTTAAGATGCCATTAGAAAGACAGGCTTAAGATGACACTAGAAAGACAGGCTTAAGATGACACTAGAAAGAAAGGCTTAAGATGACACTAGAAAGACAGGCTTAAGATGACACTAGAAAGACAGGCTTAAGATGACACTAGAAAGAAAGGCTTAAGACGACACTAGAAAGACAAGGTTAAGACGACACTAGAAAGACAAGGTTAAGACGCCACTAGAAAGACAAGGTTGAGACGACACTAGAAAGACAGGGTTAAGATGCCACTAGAAAGACAGGCTTAAGATGACACTAGAAAGACAGGGTTAAGATGACACTAGAAAGACAGGCTTAAGATGACACTAGAAAGACAAGGTTAAGATGACACTAGAAAGACAGGCTAAAGATGACACTATAAAGACAAGCTTAAGATAAGACTCAATTAGACCACTAATACATTGGCCTAACTCTTTGTAAGTGTTAGAGAAAGTACTCTGAGACTTACAAAGATCCAACAGCATATGCAGAGGTAATTATAGACACACAAGTGGTACACTCAACAAGTGGTAGAGCATGAAAGAAACATCAACAGAGACACTGAGACAAGGCTGTGAAGAAGACATGCAGACTCGGTCTACTTACAGATGAGTGCACTGTTTTCCCTCTGCCACAGCAACGGCAGTCAAAGTTCCTGTCTTCCAGTCGTTGTTGTGTGATTTTGGTCGCTTTGCTCAACGGCATTGTCGCAGTGCACCATGCCGGAAGTGCTGTGAAATACCATCTCCATGACCATTTCCTGTGGAGGACAGGACGTTAAGGCATTATGACACAGCTTCCTGTCTGACATAGTGTCAGCATTGGAGAAGATAAGGAAATATGTTCTCAGGAAGAGCTGTAAGAAGTGTTTTCAAGTGTTTTCTGGGAAGGGGAAGGAAATGTGGTGTTGTGATGTTAATCAAGCACTAGTATTTCTACAACTAGTACACCAATAGTTCCTCATTGCAAATTGTTACTGCTCTTTTCATTATCAGAGTCAGGCAGTGCTTAACCACATCAGACAGAAAGAAAACAGCACCACATTGGTCTGAGGTTAGTTTCATATCACTTCTAAACACATTTCTATCCAAAACACGTCCTGTTCTCTCATTGCTTACATGTCATTTTTTGATGAACAACTCTTTTATTTTATTTGAGCAGTAAAATCCTTTAGTGTGGGCAAGCTTTTCTTGGAAAAGATGTGTTGGCAAGTGGTGTGAGTGTGTTACTAGAGCTGAACATTGGCATGTCGGATTCTTTTAAGGGCTCTCTTTGCTTCCAAAATATGAACAGAAAACATTTAAAATGTTGCTTTGTAGTTTGCACTACAGTTCAAATGATGATAAATGTTAAAGTAATTATGTGCCGTGGGTGAAGGATTGTGATAAAAAAAGACAATTTAATGTTTTATTGTTGAGAAACGTATATGGCCAATAATAATCATAGTAATGAAAATTGCACACAAAAAACATGATCATCTACTTCCTACATAGAACATGTAAGCAGATTCATTACAGGATGCTGATAGTATATCCGTCGTAAATCCAAAATGACCTACTTACCGAGTGGTGTGAATGTATTGTAGGTTTGAACCTCCCAGTGTAGACTGTTGGAACCTCCCAGTGTAGACTGTTTGAACCTCCCAGTGTAGACTGTTTAAACCTCCCAGTGTAGACTGTTTAAACCTCCCAGTGTAGACTGTTTCAACCTCCCAGTGTAGACTGTTTCAACCTCCCAGTGTAGACTGCTTGAACCTCCCAGTGTAGACTGTTTAAACCTCCCAGTGTAGACTGTTTGAACCTCCCAGTGTAGACTGTTTCAAACTCCCAGTGTAGACTGTTTGAACCTCCCAGTGTAGACTGTTTGAACCTCCCAGTGTAGACTGTTTAAACCTCCCAGTGTAGACTGTTTAAACCTCCCAGTGTAGACTGTTTAAACCTCCCAGTGTAGACTGTTTGAACCTCCCAGTGTAGACTGTTTAAACCTCCCAGTGTAGACTGTTTAAACCTCCCAGTGTAGACTGTTTGAACCTCCCAGTGTAGACTGTTTCAACCTCCCAGTGTAGACTGTTTAAACCTCCCAGTGTAGACTGTTTGAACCTCCCAGTGTAGACTGTTTGAACCTCCCAGTGTAGACTGTTTGAACCTCCCAGTGTAGACTGTTTAAACCTCCCAGTGTAGACTGTTTAAACCTCCCAGTGTAGACTGTTTCAACCTCCCAGTGTAGACTGTTTAAACCTCCCAGTGTAGACTGTTTAAACCTCCCAGTGTAGACTGTTTAAACCTCCCAGTTTAGACTGTTTCAACCTCCCAGTGTAGACTGTTTAAACCTCCCAGTGTAGACTGTTTAAACCTCCCAGTGTAGACTGTTTCAACCTCCCAGTGTAGACTGTTTGAACCTCCCAGTGTAGACTGTTTGAACCTCCCAGTGTAGACTGTTTGAACCTCCCAGTGTAGACTGTTTGAACCTCCCAGTGTAGACTGTTTAAACCTCCCAGTGTAGACTGTTTGAACCTCCCAGTGTAGACTGTTTGAACCTCCCAGTGTAGACTGTTTGAACCTCCCAGTGTAGACTGTTTGAACCTCCCAGTGGAAACTGTTTCAACCTCCTAGTGTCTTCAGGTTGACCCATATAAGACATGTTCCCATCTTTGTTGTTTCTTCTTCTCCTTGGTTTCTGACCTTCATGGTTTTCAACAGGTGATTCTGTGGACTTTACTCACAAGGCCATCACACTAGGGTAGCTCCTGACACACACAGACACTCCATCCCGCCTCCTTTCCAGATGCCAGGTGGGACCTAAACCCACTTTCAGCCATATTTAAACTCTAATATAAGCTACGTTATCCGCTTCTTTTTTTCCATTTTATTGTAGAAAGACTGATGAGCACGATACAGTAAAATTCAATGCAGAAATGTAATTGACAAAAGGGCCCAGGATTAAGAAAAAGAGGATTATGACTGCACTTTCATGGCCTACCATAGCTAGCATCTTTGAACTTCTACAGTGGACCATACTTTGATAAGAGTTTTGTTTGGAATTTCATGATTGTTTCTTTACTTGAGGGTTCATTCTAAAACTGCACTTCTAATGCTGTTCAGTCATAAATTATTGTTGAGTCCTATCGATTCCAGCAGCATTTGCAGACTTGGTAGTGATACTGTAGCTATTAGTTCAAAATGGAGGATACCATATGTGACTATTCATGTCCTGCCTTGAGGAAGACTATGAAAGTCAGAACATAGTCTGGAAGAACCAAAGAGTACGGATTGCAACGACCATCAAGTGCTTCAAAAACCAAGACGAGCCAAGAGAACTGGGTTGACTTGAGTTGCGTGAACCTCTGGAGGAGTGAGAAAGAAGAGTTGGGTTACCAGGTGGCAAGGGGCCCGTCGGCACAGTTATGGAAGGGTCAGGAGAGGCTGTGGAATCTGATAGGGGTCAGGGACCCATGAAAACCTGGAGCTTTCTCTCCTCTCAGTCGCTTCTTCCTCAGACCCCACAGCCGCCTGGCTCTCTGACTGTCTGTTTCTGTGTCCAACGTTGATTATATAAATCTACGGTGTCCGTTCACCCACCCACTGAGATAGATCATATGAGACAGTGATACATACTGCCAATGATCTCTATCGCTGTGCCGGGGTTAGAAACAGTTTATTTGTGCAGTCTCATTATTACACAGGCACTCACATTCACTCACGTTCTTGGTATGTGCTATAGGAAAATAGGAACTTGTTCACACGCAAACGTAGCTGTCGTCATAAGTGATTGGATTGTTTTTCTCACAACAACATATTGAATGTTGTCTCCAAAAATGTGTTCAGGCATGACCTAGCAAGTATAGGGACCTACGTGCTGTTTTTCCTCCCCAAATAGCTGCAACCTTTAGCTACTTTCAAAGATGGATTCAGTTAAATTACAGTAGAGGGTAAAGATGAAATGTCAAGTATATCTTTCAATTTTTCCCTTTTGGGAAAAATGACAGTGGACAGTGGACAGTAATCGGTAGCGTCTGGGAACACGACAAACAGGTTACCCTCATGTTATAACATCACGTTTCCGCCCACAGCATTATATAGAGATAGGTCTGGTTCCGCAGTCATCTAGTTGCTTTACTGCTACTTTCCTGGAAGATCCATGTGGCAGCACCAAGCATCGCATATCCTGTGAAAGAGCGTAATGCTATCCATCCTCCCTACATTAACATTCCCCTTCAGCCTGTATAACCATAATGAACCAATCACGCTAAACACACTAGCTATCACCATTATGTCAAGGAAAAACATGCAACAACCTAATCACTGGTCTAGGATCACCTATGATCGACATGTAATGGTTATAAAGAAGGAGAGAATGTGTGCCCAAACATGTCCATTTATTTAGCGGTGTAGATGCCTCTCATTGTATGTCTCTAGTCTAATTTATTTCCTGCACAGTCATTTCCCTCTGGTGCTCTCAGGTTTACACCTGGAGAGAACATCAATGGCCACTCTATCGCAACTCCGGATGACTCTGCGTTTTCTTTTTGAAAACATTGCTGTTACATTCCTCCCAAAAAACAAACAGTGCCACCAAAGAACAAGTGAACAGCTTTTGAAGTTCACACCTGAAAGATACGGGTAGCTAAGGAGCACTTTTCAGGTAGTGTTTGTCAACTCACGTCCGTCATCCTGATACCAATCCAATCATTGATTTTGACCTCAGATACTGTAGCTATTGATAAAGTAAGTCTTAAGAGTAGAGCGGTTGGCTTGAAAAGCTACGTGGTTGGTTCTGTTAGGAATGACCCATTGTGGTTCTGTGTGGCTCAGTTGGTAGAGCATGGCACATTCAATGCCAGGATTGTGGGTTTGATTCCCATGGGGGACCAGTACAAAAATGTATGCACTGTAAAAAAAAAAGTAAATTGTCTTCCGGTAGGTGGTGTCACTCATATCCAGCACTAGTCTGTCAGACAGTGGGAATTATTAAATGGATACTTCCTTTTGGGACAGTGCTCTTTCCCTCCTAAGAGCTGGCAGGATCATACAAATACAATCCATTTCTATGGTATGAGTTGGTCACAGGATATACTTTCAAAGACCATTGTCCTGCCACATCATAACAACAAAGTGTACTGTACATAGTGGTCTGAAAAGTGTCTCGAAGACCATTCTGTGGGCAAGGGTCTCTTTCAAATCCTACAGCAGGACCTTTGGACTGAACCATTGATTTAGGTGGGAGCAATCTGTGGCACGGGATGGCTTATCAGTGTGTTTGGAATGTCATTGGAAAAGCTCACGTTCTTTCAGGGCAATAACACCAGCGACTCAGAAAGGATCAAAGCTGTGTATCTTATCAACAGGAAGCAATAAATGGGATTCCACAATAAAACCCCAATAAAACCCATGGTAATATCATTTTCAGTGGCTTTCAAAGACTGAATGTGCCATGATGAATCTATTTCCTGTTTGTGACAAAAAGGGGCACCTACAGGCACCACTTGAAGAATGCTTCTGTGATGGTCCTTAGTGGAGATCAACTTCAGGATTCGAGGACATTCTGTCCTGGTACATTAGGATCATACTGTGACCATCAACTGGCATGCTAACATTTCAGACAGACGCTGCCTATGTACAATATGTGTCAAGACTGTGGCATTGAATTGGCCAACTAAGCCTAGTTTCCAAGGCCATTGCCCAACCTGCTTCATTCACGGTTCCATTTGAGTTGTATTTACATTTCAAAACATGGTAAGCAAGCTGGTTTGTTTGCCTTGACCTCCAAAGTCTGATGCATGTGAGACTCATTTAGCAACAGTCAAAAATGTAAACATTGCCTTCAATGTCATCACATTACATTTTCATACACAAATAATACTTTATTTCTACATATCTGTAGCCTATAGTCATGGAAGTGCTCTTAGGGTTGTTTAGCCCAGGGACGGGAAAATGCCTATGGGCTCTCATTACGCCTTAGCCTGTGTCTCTGTGATTGGACCATTTGTCAATCACATGTTGACCAGGTAACAAGGGTTTCTGAGAGGTCAGAATCATGGTCATTCTGAGTGGAGGGTCTTTTTTGGGTGGTGGTCAAAGGTTGCTCTCTCACACCAAGTGGCTGCTTCTCTCACCGTGTCGCCATTTACAGGGTCTTGACCACCACTTGTGTGTGACACAGCAAATTCCAGCAAAGGACGTAGGAGCAGTAAACCATTCAACTCCACCAAAACAGGTCAAACGGGGTATACTGAAACAGCTTATCTGTGTATAGGCTATAAGTAACTAAAATAGCTGATCATAACAACTGATATCTCTAAAAGTTAATGATAACATTTAAACTTATATCTAAAATAGCTGATCATCACCGATATCTCTAAAATAGCTGATCATCACTGATATCTCTAAAATAGCTGATCATCACTGTTATCTCTAAAATAGCTGATCATCACCGATATCTCTAAAATAGCTGATCACAACAACTGATATCTCTAAAAGTTAATGATAACATTTCAACTTATATCTAAAATAGCTGATCATCACTGATATCTCTAAAATAACTGATCATCACTGATATCTCTAAAACAGCTGATCATCACCGATATCTCTAAAATAGCTGATCATCACTGATGTCTCTAAAACATCGGACGATCACTGATATATCTAAAATAGCTGATCATCACTGATATCTCTAAAATAGCTGATCATCACTGATATCTCCAAAATAGCTGATCATCACTGATATCTCTAAAATAGCTGATCATCACTGTTATCTCTAAAATAGCTGATCATCACCGATATCTCTAAAATAGCTGATCACAACAACTGATATCTCTAAAAGTGAATGATAACATTTCAACTTATATCTAAAATAGCTGATCATCACTGATATCTCTAAAATAGCTGATCATCACTGATATCTCTAAAATAGCTGATAATCACTGATGTCTCTAAAACATCGGACCATCACTGATATCTCCAAAATAGCTGATCATCACCGATATCTCTAAAATAGTTGATCACAACTGATATCTCTAAAAGTTAATGATAACATTTCGTTATTTCCAAAATAGCTAATGATCACTGATATCTCCAAAATAGCTGATCAAAACGTTTCAGCAGTTATCTCTAACAGAACTAGAGAGGCGGGCCATCGTCACAACAGTTTTCCAAACTCAAACAAATAATCGTTGTCACACAACCCTACATCTGACTTTCAACCTTTGTGTAAACATTAACAGAAGTGGGAGAAACAGAACTACACCAGTTAGTCTGTGATTGTGTCCATCTGGGTCATTAGTGCAAACTGTAGCAAAACTCATCGCAATGGAACATGTTTTGCAACGAAAACTAACGTTTTTTATTGGACAAGTTTAGGTTAGTGCCTCCCTGTTTCAGTCCGTTTTCTTCCACTTGGTGCCTAGTGAATACGACCCAGATGTTTCCCTTACATACGGTATGTTCCTAATGCAGGCCACACGAGTGTGGCAGGACTAAGCGATCTGACCGAGGGCATCTCAAACATGGACACGGGATTATTAAAGGTGACAGTTTTCCTGGAATTCTCCCCACCGTGCAGGACTGTTAATCCTCATAAAATAATGATCTGAGGGAGGGAGGGGAAGGAATGAGAAGAAATGAAGGTAGAGAAAGGGAGAGAAACTTTAGGGGGAAAATAAATAAATAGGCACAAAGGGTAAGAATGTCTAAAGTTAAAGTGGAAGAGGAGGAAGAGAGGGACATTGGGTAAGAGGATAAGGAAATTGGATGAGAGGAATATGGAGGGATGAGGTGTAAGACATATAGCTGTGGTTAAATATATGGGCACCCTTGCACAATTCACTATTTATTTTAAAACAAGTAGATTTTTATTTATTTCACATACTGTATGTTTTTGTTTGATATACAACTGCACAGGGCCAAGAAAAAAAGTGATAAAATGGCCTGGACTAAACTATTACAAATTCAAATGAATTTGGTTGGACGCAAGTGATTCTCATCTATGTGTAACTTATCTCACCAGTGGTACATTTCAGGTGCCTACAGGGTAAAAATAGCCATTCAACCACTTTCTAAAAGACCAAACGGAACATTCTACTCCATTGCACATCATTGTAAAGTGCAAGGATGCCAAAATATTTGACTGCAACTGTAACACATAAAGTGATTTATGAAGGGCGTGAGAGAATAGTGGAGAGGGAGTGGGTGAAAGTGGGAGTGGAAGAAAGAGAGAGAGGAGGGGAGGGGTTAAAGAGAGGAGGGGAGGGGTTAAAGAAAGGAGGGAGGGGTTACAGTGAGGAATTGAGGCGTTAAATCGAGAAGGGGAGGGGTTAAAGAGAGGCGGAATATGTGGAGGATGTGAAGAGAAAAGGAGAGGGTAGCCAAGCCTTTATTTACCTTGTCATGGCAGTCACACCACTGTGTAACAAAACAAACTGATCCAGGTTAAGTTATTAAGAGTGCGCACAAGGTATAGAGTTGCCTGTGAATGCAGTAGCTATTAAATAAACACAGTCTTGGCAACAGCCAAAGATCTTCAACGTTGCAGGGATAATGATATGGGGATGAGGACGACACCCAAAATCCAATGTCTAGAAAGAAGAAATCCCCCAAAATAGGCACAATTCAATTCAGCAGCGTTGAATGTCAAAATGTCAGTGGAGTCTGTATGAAGTAATCCAAATAATTAGTCCACAAGAACATTGATGAACAATAAACAAGACTACTATTTAAGTAAATATGGGTGTGGTCAGTGGCTGGGCGGGGCCCATACATACATACACGCTAAGTAATTATGGAACCTTGTGGTTATATGGATTGTATGGGACCATAAAAGCCATGCAATATAACTACAGGGGAGACTGTCTAAATTGCCTGGTATATGAAGTGAAAGGCCAGTCCTGTAATGGGCACTGTACTGTTTGAGATGACTAGTTTTAATGTCATGTTGTCTATGGTGAAAAGACAACGCAACTACACTGAGCTCCAAAGGTATTGAATGAATAGTGAGTAATGATGAATGAGAACGTTACAAATATCATACCCCCCAAAATGCTAACCTCCCCTGTTATTGTAATGTGGAAAGGTTAGCATGTCTTGGGGGTATGATATTTGTGCTTATGTAACTTTCGCACTCTTCATTATTCACGATTAATTCAGGGTTATACATAATCATGGTAGCATCCACACTCATGAAGAAGTGTTTAGAAACATTCTATTCTTATTTACAATAAAAGTGACTCTGAAATGACACAATACATTATTTACCATTCATTTCTATTGGGCACAAAATAATCTGAAACACAACCAAAACAAACTGCAAGTCAAAAGCGTGACATAATAATTGAGTGCTAGGAATATGGGACCAAATACGAAACTTTTGAATACTTTAATATACATATAACTGCATTTATCCCAATCATTTTGGTCCCTTAAAATGGGGGGACTATGGTACAAAAAGTGCTGTAGTTTCTAAACGGGTTCAGCCGATATGAATGAAAATACCCTCAAATTAAAGCTGACAGTCTGTACTGTAGTTCAAATCAAATCAAATTGTATTTGTCACATGCGCTGAACAGATGTAGACCTTACATTCAAATTCTTCATGTATTGGGTCAGGCCAGGGTGTGGCATGGGGTTTTTGTATTGTGGTGTGTTTTGTTTTGGTGTGTGTGTATGTATTGGGATTGTAGCTAGTGGGGTTATCTAGCAAGGTCTATGGCTGTCTGGAGAGGTTCTCAATCAGAGGCAGTTGTTTATCGTTGTCTCTGATTGGGAACCATATTTAGGCAGCCATATTCTTTGAGTTTGTCGTGGGTGATTGTCCTATGTGTCGTTGTTCCTGTCTCAGTGTTAGTTTACACAAGTATAGGCTGTTTCGGTTTTCGTTAAGTTCTTTGTTTTGTAGTGTTTGTTATTGATTCGTGTTTTACGTTTGTTCATTAAACATGGATCGCAATCTACACGCTGCATTTTGGTCCGACTCTCCTTCACACCTAGAAAACCGTAACAGGGGGTACCGGTACAGAGTCAATGTGCACCGGTTAGTCGAGGTAATTGAGGTAATATGAAAATTAAAGAGAGCCACACACTCCAGGAGCTCAGATGCAAAAATGTAATTACCAACAGTTCGACAGTCAAGCTGTCTTCATCAGGGTATAATCACAAACACTGCGGGATGGCTCATTTATGTAGTGTCAAAAGACACAGGTGTCTGTAATCATGGCCAAGAGTGGCCTAATATCATTGGTTAATTATCAAATATTAAAATGGCAAACAAAGAACAGCATACAAACAACAAATGGATAGCATATGATCATAAATTCATTTGACTACAAAAGCTTACAAACAATTACAATGGCAAAGTCACAATAATCACAAGAATGGCTTCAGATCAAAGTCTCCGTTAAGACGGAAGGGAGCAAGGGTCTTTATATTAAAGCTCCAGGCAGCCTCTCGTTTTAACAATAAATTATCAAGGTCACCCCCTCTCCTAGGGAGGGTGACATGTTCGATGCCAACATAACGCAGAGACGAAATCGAGTGGCCTGCCTCCAAGAAGTGGGCTGCAACTGGGTAAGTAAAGTTTTTACACCTAATGGTGCTACGATGCTCTGAGATACGTACTTTTAATTTTTGTTTTGTTTTACCCACATCATTTTTACCACAAGGACAAGTTATAAGATAAATAACTGCCTTAGTGCAGCACATAATAACACCTTTGATTGGGATCTGTTTCCCTGTTTGGGGGTGTTTGAAGGATCTACATTTATAAGTGCCATTGCATTGAGCACTATGCATAGATAATAAACAGAGAGTAGCAGCAGCGTAAAAGGGGGGCGGGGGCAATGCAAATAGTCTGGGTAGCCGTTTGATTCGATGTTCTGGAGTCTTATGGCTTGGGGGTAGAAGCTATTTAGAAGCCTCTTGGACCTAGACTTGGCCCTCTGGTACCACTTGCCATGCGGTAGCAGAGAGAACTGTCTATGACTAGGGTGGCTGGAGTCTTTGACAATTTTCAGGGCCTTCATCTGACATCGCCTGGTATAGTCCTGGATGGCAGGAACTTTGGCCCCAGTTACGTACGGGGTTGTACGCACTACCCTTTGTGTAGTGCCTTGCGGTCGGAGGCCGAGCAGTTGCCATACCAGGCAGTGATGCAACCAGTCAGGATGCTCTCGATGGTGCTGCTGTAGAACCTTTTGAGGATCTGAGGACCCATGCCAAATCTTTTCAGTCTCCTGAGGGAGAATAGGTTTTGTTGTGCTCTCTTCACGACTGTCTTGGTGTGCTTGGACCATGTTAGTTAGTTTGTTGGTGATGTGGACACCAAGGAACTTGAAGCTCTCAATCTGCTCCACTACAGCCCTGTCGATGAGAATGGGGGCGTGCTCGGTCCTCCTTTTCCTGTAGTCCACAATCATCATTGTATAATTTCAAATCTAAAGTGCTGGAGTACAGAGCCATAACAACAAAAAATGTGTCACTGTCCAAAAATACTTTTGGAGCTCACTGTATATGACTCACATGTACACAACCTCAAATAGCATCTGCATCAGCATGTGTTTTAGCTGTAAACAGCATTTGAATTCCAACACACCATGGCTCAGTTTCCGGTGAATATGTCAGTTTGCCGGCTACAATCAATTCCTACTGATTCTTTGCCAGGAGATATTGATGTATGTGCTGTTGGTTAATGGGAAATGGAATCAGCAGGCATAGAGGCATTTATCCTCAACGGTAACACTTCACCTCATCACTTCTTGGTAAGGCCTGACATTGGTAGGCTGTCATTTTAAATAAGAATTTGTTCTTAACTGACTTGCCTAGTTAAATAAACTATGACATAACAGATGCCCTAAGCAGTCATGACAGCTGATGTCAGCTCATGGCAACTAACTTAACTCAGTTGTGACACAAACCGTTATTTTGCTAAGCCAGTTGGCTAAACTTACAGATAGTCAATTAGCTGACATCTGCCATAGTGTTAAAGATGCAGTCCGGCACCTGAAGCACAACAAATTCATAAAATATTGTACGAATGTAACATATCATGTGAATTTGCAGGACGTAACATATTATACATAACTGGATGACGTAGTACACAAAAAACTGAGACCTGTTTTGGCTCGTGAGCACCCCTTTAAAAACTACTAGCTGAAATTACACAAAAGTTCTGAAGAATCACTTTAAGTCATCTGTCATAAGAGTTCATGACTGCATATTATGTCACTGCTATGACAGTGCTACACAAGCCTTACTACAGAGGATTCTGTACTTACCTCTTCAACAAACACACTATTGTGGTACAGCATATTTACTGTATATGGAATTCTCTAGACCAGAGCCGTATATCAACAGAAATGGCATTGGCCTAGACCTTTCTGTTTTGAAATGGAATCTCTGAGACGAGGAATTACTGTATCACAGTGTCATAGAAGGACACAGAAGGAGGGTCAGTGCATCACTGGAAATGAAGTGAGTATGTGTCCTTGGTGGGACAGGGTGAGGATAAAGAGATAGAGGGAGAAAGAGAGAGGGGGTGGTAGAGGCAGGGGATGATCCAGAGGCGTTATGTAACCAGATCCACAGGGAACCACGCATAGGAGTGTGACCTGCATCCTGAGTGAGGCTATGAGCTAGTGCTCACACTCAGACACAGACACACACACAACAAATTCAATAATACAAGAAAGTAGTATTCTATTTTTTACTGTTATATTTTACTACAATATGTAGTGGTATGTCTTAATAGCCCAATTTCTTGGAATTTACTGGTATTTCACCAAATTTCATAACATAAATAAAATAACATTTAAAGCATTCATAATGGTTAGTGGTTAGAGTGTTGGGCCAGTAACCAAAAGGTTGCTAGATAAAATCCCGGAGCTGACAAGGTCAAAATCCGTTGTTCTGCCCCTGAACAAGGCAGTTAACCCACTGTTCCTAGGCCATCATTGTAAATAAGAATTTGTTCTTAATTGACTTACCTAGTTAAATAAAAAATAAAAACATGAACTGAATGCACTTGAGCTACTGTACAGCCAGTGCAGTTGGAATAGTGTCTTAATTAAAATTAAACTCACAACCTGCTCCACAGAATTTGAAGGCTGATTCCTGATCTTAGATGTTTTTGGTAAGGTGGAGGGTAGAGAACAACACCTCCTAGCTCCCACCTGACCACCAGTGTGTGACCTGTCCTGGAACATGACAAGTGGGTGCTAGATGTCAGGGCTGGATGTGAAATAGACAGGACAAAGGTATATTTCTGGACAGGCCAGAGTGCACTGTGTCATTACACCAGTAAAATTGCTCCCAAATGAAGAGTTATTATGCCCTGTGAGTCGTCGTAACACCAGCTGTGGGCAGGGAGAGAGGGGATATGGTGAGTAGATACAACCCCAAGCAAGTTCACACACGCACATGCACACGTCCATTAGCCATACTGCATATTTGTCGCGGAGCTTGAAAGATAATGATGAATTAACATTAACACTATAGCTGTAGAAGAGAAGGAATGAAATTAAATTCAAATGTTATCATAAGTTGAGGCTCAATCAAATGTCATTTAATTAGACCTCGTTGTCAAATGTTAAAAAAATAACACTAATATTTCACATACTTAAAAAGAGTTATGGTATGGTACTTGATTATACTAAACTGGTCAAGGAATTTATAAGATGCATTACTAAAGAAATCAAGTCGTATTTTTCAGTAGCTAATAATCAGAGCAATTTCTTTGTTGCATTTTTAGTTTATTCTGGGTACTACTTAAGCAATAAGGCCCGAGGGGTGTGGTATATGGCCAATATACCACGGCTAAGGGCTGTTCTTATGCACGATGCAACATGGAGTGCCTGGATACAGCCCTTAGCAGTGGTATATTGGCCATATATCACAAACCCCCGAGGAGCCTTATTCAGTGGTATAAAGTACTTAAGTAAAAAATACTTTAAAGTACTACTTAAGTAGTTTTTTTATCTGCTTTACTATTTATATTTTTGACAACTTTTACTTCACTACAGTCCTAAAGAGAATTATGTACTTTTTACTCCATACATTTTCCCTGAAATCCAAAAGTACTCGTTACATTTTGAATGCTTAGCAGGACAGAAAATGGTCCAATTTGCACTTATCAAGAGAACATCCCTGGTCATCCCTACTGCCTCTGATCTGGCGGACTCTAGGCACAACTCCTTGTTTTTACCTAATTTCAACAGCAGAGAGATCCAGCCAGGTTTATTTCACATTTTTATTGTTCATGTTACATGACATTGAAACAGCTTCTCTGATACAAAAATCCCCTTTGTTCAGGCAAATATACAATTTGAATGTTAGTTGATCCACAGGAAGCAGACACTGAACGGCAGGACACTGATGCTGACCCAGTGCTTCTTTCAGGCCAGGTTACAGATAAGGCAGATGGTTTTGGGGTAACACATTACTTAAACCCTCTGGCATGAAGCCTACTTTACGTTGTCAAATGCATGACACGCAGTTTGCATGCCAGTGTTTGGTCATTTAACATATATTAAAGTCAGCTGTCGTGACTACAGCATGTCATGCTACGACAGTCTTAAGTATGAGTGATATTGAGGGCATAGCGCTGAAATCCCCTCCCCAACCCAATTCTTGAGTGTCTGAGACCCCAACATCTGTGGTCTCGCTCTGGTCCTTCATTGGGAGAGAAAAAAAGGAGAATATCACTGTATGGCGGTCTTACACCTGGTGCCGTGCCTGACCCTAAGGTTTGCTCCCTAGATGAACTGAAGTTTGCAATTATTAAGGCAAAGGTTGGTTTCTGCATTCTCACTCAATAGTAAGGTTTTTGTCAATACACTTCATGAAGTGTATCTTCACATATAGTAACTGAGGCTGAGGAGGAATTTCAGCAAAGACCCAGCAGCCCCTATCGATGCGGACCGCATCTCAAATGTGACTGTAGGGTGGTTCTTACTAAAAGCAAGTGATCTGAACATCATTGATCTTTTGACAGCGCACCAACATGCATGGCATGAATCAAATACTTCAGCTCAACATAGGCAATATCTACCTAAGTCTCGCAAGACATCAACACTGACATTCTACTTGGACCCTGCAGCCCCTGTAGGACTGAGGAATCAGACAACATTACCGACAAACCATTCATTAATTCAAGGTCTACGTCCTCCAGATATGTAACTATAAAGAAATGAAAAGTGATAGAGATTTTCTACAAATGTACAAGCTTCCATAAAAGAAAGAAATATCATCATAGAGCAAAATCAAAAACATTGAATACTAAAATAACAGTCAGATTGTAGAAGACTTCTGGTAAAATCCCTTACAACCCCCCACACACATAATTCAGTGAGTACCATATAATACGATTATTTACAAAGCATATACAAGTTGTCAGAAAACCATGTTTGTAATCCAAAACATACACATTACATAGCATTTCATTTGAAATATCAATTTGTTTCATGCATATGTAGATCCACAAAGGATCTGTAAATGTTGTCCATTCTGGCTGGATCCAATCAGAAAAAGCATCTGCTTTAACACCTTAGAAAACAGGTATTCTATGCTTCGAATGCAAACTGTGAATGTTTTTTCAGCACGGCACAATTTGCACAACATTTTGAAATTCCTTTATCGTGGTGTTAATGAATCAATTAGGGCATTTTAAGACACGATGGTCTGTTGAAATTATGTAAATTACAGTAACAATAGTCACAATTACAGTAATAAACACATACTGTTTATGTTAACTCTACTATCAGCAGCAATCTGGCATAAAAAAATATCTGGTATAAACATCACCAAATGACAAGCCTGCTAAGTAACAGTGGATGCATTTAATTTCTCTAATCTTTTCCACATTTGACATTATGACCCATATTGAACTTAAAGGGGCAATCAGCAGTTGAAGCAATAACAAAGTGTAGTCCCCGGCTGTTCCGGAAAAAGCTGAAGGTTGAGATATAAGGATGCAAGGACTGACCTTCTATGATATAAAAATGATGGCTTTTAACCATGTTTTGAGGCTATATATTGTTTACATTTACGTTGTTTACAAACATTGGAGTAAACTAATCATATATTTTGGGATCTGATGGGGTACGACGGTTAAACTAAGCTCTTGAGGCATTTATAAGTTATATTTTTCAAGAATCAATGGGTACAAATCATTAATTTACAAGTAAAAAAATGTAGCAACTGCAGATTTCCCCTTTAAGATGTGAACTGCAAACACAGATAAAACAATGTATCTTGTGTCCCAGAAACAGCACAGTCTGGAAGTTCAATCCATTGCTTATTTTACCCAGAATATTTTTTCCCACAATTGAATTTTGTCACAAGATATCGTTTTACACACTGGGATAGAATAAAAACATTCTCATGGGTTATAGGATCGCTGTGCCAAGTCAAATAGCTAAATAACCTGTATGGTATACTGCCAGTAGACCTTTAACTCTCAGAGTTCTGTTGTTGTTCATCTTCACTGAAACTAGCGTTCACTAGTTGTATTTCATAGCACAGTTTACTTCACATGAAGTTTAGGAAGAGATGGAGTTACAAGTTGAAAATGATCTCAAGCCAACAACATGAGCTCATCTCCTGGTAATGTTCGCTGCAATTGACCCAAGGGCTCTGTAGTGTGACACATTGGACAAGAGTGAACAAGAAGGCAAAGAAAGAAACACGTAAACTGTCATTCAGTAGATCAGTAGACGTTTGGCCAAGTACCGGTACATTCAAAACTCGGCAACATTCAAATCTCTGCGACAATAACACAGAATGTAGTCTCTTGTTTGAAGCTCAGTCTACACGGCTGTTTCAGAATGGCTGACAGTGTGTGTTGATCATCACTATAAGTGTTGATTGGGAGAATGGACATGGCTGAAAATTTTAACTTGGTGTATGTGTCTGTCAATGTGTATGATTGCTAACGTCTGATCTCATGATTGCTGTCAAGGGATGTTTGAGAGCAACACACTAGCCACTGAGAAATTTGTGTGTGCACATAAACTGTGGTGATTTGATTGATTGTAAAAGTATAACATACAATATAAAATACTTTACCAAACCTAATTTACAAATATCCCTCAGCAGAACTTTTTCCAGGCTCTAACTCGGAAAACGATACTACACCTGTCATATGTACCGTTACATCGACTTTTCTTACTCCCCCTAGGTGTACAAAAATACATTTTGACAGTAAGCAAAATAGCTCCAATTAGTGTAGATGGCGTACTGTATGTGTGTGTGTTTCTTGTGTGTCTGGATGTGTTAAAAATACATTAAAACTTGAAACACATGCTAAAAGTGCTTTTTGTTTTTGAACCCTTGTCCCACCTCTCTCTCTAATATTCAAGTGTGCAGAGCCCATTGCCCTGAAGCCACACCTGCAATAACAACCAGCTCCAATAGTGGCAGCTCTCAGATCAGCTCTCATTCTCTTTGGGTTCTCTTGACAGTTTAATGGTTGAGGTCCCTGCTCGTATTTTTCCTTTGCTCAGGTAATATCACAGAGTAGGGATGATGGGCAATCTAGACAACTACGGCAGGGCACGCAGCAACAGCCACAGCGTCTGACGTCTTTTCTCCCGTTTCTAACCATCCTCCTTGATTACTTCGTGTCCTTTCGGCGAGCCCCTGTTGTGGAGGATTCTACAGAACTAAACCATCCAACAACAACAAGAAAGAAAAAGGATAACGAACTTAAAAGAGTCTGTTTCAGTCGTAGAACGTAGTCCCATCCAGTAATACTTTGTGGAAAGGGGTGGGGGTTGAGAAAAGCGAACCGCCCCTTTACAGTACGCTGACGTACTCAGTCTGTAGGTGATGTGTGGGGGCACCCCCCGGGCCCGGTGACCTTACCCCCAAGGCACAGTCAGGGGAGGGGGTTTGAGGTGAGAGGGGGTGGAGGTAAGGGGGGTCGTCTTAGTGACCACTGCCGGAGCCGGGAGGGTTGTGGATCCAGTCCATCACGATGAGCGACAGGCTGCTGAACATGAAGATGATGCCCACCACCAGGAAAATGGCAGCCTAAAAGACATCAGGAAAAATAATAATGACACTGTGAGAGGAGGTTGTGTGAAGTGTTCATATCTGTACATTCAGTGCAATCATTTTTTGGCAAGAATCTCAGTGGGCCTCTGGGAAACCCTGTTTTAGGGGACTGCTGTAAATCAGGGTTGTTGTGGATGGGGGTCAGTTCTAATAACAGCTATGGTGTGTCTGTGTGGGCATGTTGATGGGTGCTAATTTCGTCAGGCTATGTCATGTGTGTGTCATATGTTGCGTGTGTCAGTCAGAGTGGCTGTTCTGTGTGTGAGTCACCGTATGTAATTTTGAGTTGAGTGTTTGTGTGCGTGTGTTTGTGCACCATCGTTTCCTGCACAATTACCGAGATCTTCTGCACGGAGCGCATCGGCACAGACTTGACCAGGCGTAGATAGAAGGCAGCAGGGAGGATGAAGATGAGCATGGTGGCTGCAGAGGAGCCTGGCAGAGGGGAAACAGGAAGAACACCATCAGTCATTTAGTCTTTTCTGTCTAAACAAATGTCCTCACTTAGACAGAACTAGCCTCAGGAGGTGCGGGCGTTTGAGCCAGCCCAGCACTAACACACCCCATTCAATGAAATACCTCCACATCAAGACATCAATCAGTGTTAGTACTTGGTGGGAACAAAAGCCTGCACACACCGTAGCTCTCCAGGAATGGATTGGGGACCACTGCTGTGGTTGAGGACTCACCGATGAAGCCGAAGATGTCTCTGATGGTGGGGACGAAGATGACCAGCAGGTTGTTGAACAGGAGGATGAAGGCGGCGATGAGCATGTGACGCACCCAGCTGAACTCCCGTTGGCTGAACAGCATCGTATTGATTGAGGAACGGATCTGCAACACAAACCTCTTTATAATGTCTGATCAACCGCGACATACTGACGATCAGTTGACAATTAGGATACCACTTGTAAAGTGTTTTTTATGTATTGATTAATACAGCATTTTTTTCTTTATTTCTCTTTCACACACACACACACACACACACAAAATGTACACACAAACGCACACACACACAAACAATTACACACACATAGTCAAATTCAAGGGAGAGTAGGTAACAATATCGTCAGTCACGTCTGCAAACTAGTCTAAGCCCACAGGCCAATTCCCACAGTTGGCTGCTGACTGAAGTGTGTCAACTGCAGCAGGTGAGAGTCTAAGTAGGCAGCCAGGCAGAGAGGCAGGGAAGGAGGCCACCAGCTAAGAGGCTGAGAGCTGCACAGCTCAAGGCATTGAGTAAAAGACTTCACTGGGTGAGAGGTCATGGGCATCAGGTGAAAAGGAACTACTATGGGCCAGCCGGCCACAGGGGAAAGGTTGAGGAGGCGGGGCTTAACGCGCCATTCAAAAGGCAGAGGATTAACTCCGGGAGAGCCACCTGCAACGGCACCTTGGTATTGCATCAGCCGATGACCAGAGAAGGCAGGACTAAAGGCAGCAGGATAGGCGTGTTCTGCCTCCAGGCAACGTTTGTCACTTAACAATTTCCCTTTTTTCCCTTTACTGATATCCTCTCATTTGTTCTTATCACTAATGATACCTTTCCTATGTACACATTTAGAGAGCAGAAAGACGAGACGCTTGGCTGGTTCATGTTTCAATCTAAATACTTGTTTGGTGAGGGTTGAGGGCGCGCTGCTCTCTTGAGTTGTGGATCTAAAGCCAAAATGGCCGACACTGACACCTTGCTGAAAGAATGAAGGAGTGGCAGAGATTTACACCCTTATTTGTTTTAAGGGAGTGGCAGTAACTCTGCAAGGCAAAATTACCCTCCCCCCTATTGATAATAAACAATCCCCTCTCCCAGCAGTCACGGCATAATTGGGCCGGTGAAAACCTGGCACCTGGGCGTGACATTTCTACCCACCTGTACGCCAAGGCTCTGAACTATTCAGCGCCCAACAGAGATCCTGCCTTTGGAGTGCACCATGCAATATTTGCCTGCATCTCCCTCCCCCCACCTGCTATGACAGCTCTCACTGGGGTGAGATATGTGGCAAAGCGCCACCGCTGCTAAGGTACCCAGGTCTACCAGGCCAGCCAAAAGCTAGCAACATGGCCCAAAACCAGGGAGCCTCCTGGGCTCCAACCAGGTGAAAGATGCTGCAACCTTTTCAGCTACAGCTAGATATATGGCATAGTATTACTACGCCTTGGTTTGCCCCTGCTTTTTTCATAGGGGAGGAAGACATTAAAAAAGGAAGAGCAAAAAGGTAAATCCTCCTTAAGAGAAACAATCACACCATAAAGTCAGGAATAAGATAACTTGAGATTTTTGAAATCCTCAATTGACTGACCATCAGAAATAAAACCCATGTTAATCCCTTTTCCACCACATTTAACAAGCCTATTCAACCAATATCAAAGACAGGTGACAGGGTTCACTTTGTAAAGCCAGTCAAATGATCCTGAAAATATTGTATTACAGCAATAACAAGGGCAGATATATAATTAACTCACAAACTATAAGCTGTTTTTCCATGAAGTCACTGTGAAAAGACAGCATGCATGGCAGGCTACTTTTGGTCACAGCCAACTGGGCATTGTGCTTGTGCACCATAGGATTTGTCTTCTCTGACCTGCCCTCTAGTGGAAAACTCAGCAGCAACCTAACATCCCCATCACAATAATAACATCACTACTAGGCCAATGTAACCATCATAACTGACTGCAACACAAACAGAATCACTTCTCATTACAGAGCCATAAGCAGCAGAAAATACCAAGGTTAATAGATAGAAGGACCTATTTCCTGCATGTATATTTCTCAGACAAGTGGTCCCACTGCTTTATTTAGAAATACGATCAAGAAAAGGTCAACCACCTTGAGATGAGGCCATAGAATATCACAACATAACAGATCATATCACACACCAACATTCAATAACAATGTAGTAGGTAAATTAAAATGACTCATGAAAACAGGAATCATAACACTTAAGAACGCTTTAAGTGACTTTTTAAACATCAAAATGAACAGTTGACTTGAGGCAATTTAATTATTTCTGTTCCTGTTATTGAGGAGCCATGAAACAAAGAGAGCATGGGAACTAGACAAGTCTGCCTACCACATCTAAACACTGTTTCATTAAAACCTGCTGGTTCGTGACCAAGTATCTTTACTGTTGCCTTTAGGTTCTTTACTGTTTGAGCCCACCCTTTCACCTCGCCCCTCCTACACAAGCCCAGCCCTCCTGCTTGTAATAAAGGACATAGTGCTTGAGAGACAAAGCAAACGTTAATCTAAGTGCTGAAGGCTTCTCTGCCAAATGAAGGGCAAAGGACTCTCAAGGGAAGATCTCACATGTCACGTCTCGTGATTCAGAGGGCTGGACACCTGGCAACGTGATGCCAGCATGACTGGTTACTTTCATCTCACCTCTCCTATGTCTCCACAGCTATATCCTCCAAGATTGTTCGGTGAACTGAACTCACTGCCCTGTAAATGCTGAGGTGCACGTGATGCTTTGTTGAAGCCTGAGCAGCAGTCAAGGTGGGGAAAATCAATGGTTTGATGTTGCTGCTGGGTTATCTAGGCCTGGACTAATGTGTTTGGAAAAGATGCCATGCATATGCTATGCCCCACAGTTTTTCAGGTGTAACAGACCAGTAGCTAATGGCTACAGAGAACACGGCAGCAGACACATCAACATGATTGTGTCCAAACATGTATTCCACATGCTGTACTTTCTTTATGTTCACATCGCCTCCCTTCATTTCTGTGCTTGACTACGGCCTACTCAAGGAGCCTTTCTGCTATGGGAGAGGCTGTACAGACACTCCTGGTGCCCTCTGATTCAGAGGAGTTGGGTTAAATGCGTTAGACACATTTCAGTTGAATGCATTCAGTTGTACAACTGACTAGGTATCCCCCCTTTCCCTAATGGATGATGTACACCTTCAAAGGATGCCACCTTTCCAACAAGTCAGTTTGTCACATTTCTGCCCTGCTAGAGCTGCCCCGGTCAATTGTAAGTGCTGTTATTGTAAAGTGGAAACGTCTAGGAGCAACAACAGCTCAGCTGAGAAGTGGTAGGCCACACAAGCTCACAAAATGTGAGTCCGATGGACGAATCTGGGAAATCTTAATGCTGCAGCATACAATGACATTCTAGACGATTCTGTGCTTCCAACTTTGTTGCAACAGTTTGGGGAAGGCCCTTTCCTGTTTCAGCATGACAATGCCCCCGTGCACAAAGCGAGGTCCATACAGAAATGGTTTGTTGAGATTGGTGCGGAAGAACTTGACTGGCCTGCAGACCGTCCTGACCTCAACCCCATCAAACACCTTTGGGATGAATTGGAACGCCAACTGCAAGTCAGGCCTAATCGCCCAACATCAGTGCCCAACATCACCAATGCTCTCATGGCTGAATTAAAGCAAGTCCCAGCAGCAATGTTCCAACATCTAGTGGAAAGCCTTCTCAGCAGAGCAGAGGCTGTTACAGCAGCAAAGGGGGGACCAACACATTATTAATGCCCATGATTTTGGAATGAGATGTTCGACGAGAAGGTGCCACATACTTTTGGCCATGAAGTGTATGTGACGCAGCTGAGAGTAATGTCGAGACAAAGGGGTTTGGTTCAGTTAGTCATCCTGATAAGCCTCTCCCAGATAGGTAATGCTGGCTACTTGGCAACAGCAGCAGCATGGCACTAGTTAAAACCTGTTAAAGAACGTGATGATTATGTCGATGGGCGAGGGAGAAATAACTTGTCTTATTGGTCACCATATCCAATTTGTTCCATCAAACATGATTACTTGATGATAACTTCTAATTTGTAGTAACCATCTGGATATAATCTACGCTCAATGGGGAGAGTTTGTGCTGCAAGCATGCAACACAACAACACTGGGAACAGTGTCCTTCGCTTCCGCTTGCCACAGTAAGGAAAGGGTAGCTAGATAGCGTAGCCAATAACAGACCCTGGTGACAGCTGAAGCACATTTATTGTAGTTTTCACCAAAAATGTACAACTCCTGCATTAACGTCTGACGTTACATTCAAAAACATATATATACTCAGATAAAAACAAAATTATTTCAACTTCGGCAGACAAGTTTCAAATTCTCGCTGAAGTTTCTAGCCACAAGCATAAACTAGGTAGCTGGGAAGGGCTCATTGGGACTGAGTGAACCCAATCCATTCGTCTCTACTCGACTCTCAGTGCGCAAGAAACGTAATTAATTTGGGCACTAGGCGTGTCCATATAGCCTCCCTTCTGACACTGCATTTTGGTGTCAGCTGCAGTAGTCAGTGAGTGCATTGTCTCTCACTCCCTCCCTCTGTCTTTCTCTCTCCCTCCCTCTCTCTAAGGGGGAGGTCATAGTGAGGGTTTTTCCACTGTCTGCTCAGGGCTTATCTCCTGTAAACTTCCACTGGGACTGTGAGATTCACTCGCACATTTCCATAACCAAAGAAGCTTTCACTCCCACAGTGAGAGAGCTGGTGAGTGTGAGTTTCTGTGTGTGTGTGTGTGTGTGTGTGGGAGAAATAGTGTGTGCGTGTAAGAGTGTGGGAGTATTAGTATAGCCCATAGACAAGGTGTGTGTGTGTACCACTGCAGCCCACAGACAAAACGGATACTCCCCCCACCTCTCTTTCTCTCTCCAAGCAGGGCTGACTTGAGCCATGGGGCTGACAGTTCTCCCCTACCCTCTGCTGGTGGCTCAGTGTAACAACATGACCAACACATACTCCATTAACCCTTCCACCCTAAAACGGTCTCTCCCATCACTCCTGCAAGCTACAGTGACTGTAGGTAAACAGTGGAAGTTTGGTGCCGTTCCCCTGTATAGCACTTTGATTGCTTGGAGAAAAAAACATTCCATAAATCTATTCTATTATTACCATCTTAATGTTCCTTGGGTCAACAAAGTCCTTTGAGAGGATCCATTCTAACAGGCACTGCTAAGTGCAAATACATGGTTCATTGTTGGCTACAAAGGAGGTCCATGACACTTCTGATACCCTCAGCCCTTTATGGGCTCCTGTGCCAGGCTAGGGCCAAGACAAATATAGCCCACAGCCATATAGGGGGGTCAGGTACGGCCATGCAAGGCCAACGCTCTCATTCAGTGACTCACACACCAGACAGGCAGGCAGGAAGGCAGGCAGGAAGGCAGGCAGGAAGGCAGGCAGGAAGGCAGGCAGGCCGCATGAACAGGATATTACATAATAACCAGTGGAACAGAAACACAGTATCAGACCTGAACTGACGCTACAAACTAAGGCTAAACTGTACAAACCAGGGCTAAACTGCAGCTTACACTTGAACAAAATAAGGATGGTAGCAAATGACTTTAAGGTATTTATTTGCAAGGACAGCATCTGGTGACAATGTGCAACTTAGAGCAGAGGGGGAAATGAGAGACAGGGGAGTTGTGAACATTACACTGTATTCCTTGCCAGCCAGGCTAAAGAGCTTGTGACGAACAAGACGTCTATTGTACCACTGCTTTTTCACATTGACATTTTAGTCATTTATCAGACGCTGTTATACAGAGAGACTTAAGTGAATACATTTCCGTGCTTTCACATGCTGTGTCTATTGATGTGTGTCCATCTATGTGTCTCCTAGAAGGAAGAGACTGAATATGTCTGGCATCATGTGGGGAGCAGTGTAGGGGTGTAATTGTTTCAAAGCTGTGTATGCATGTGCGTGTAAAGTTGTGTTTATGCTTGTATTTGTGTGTCTAAAGTATGATTGAAAATATGATTGGAGGAGGGACAGAGTGCTCTTGTAAGGAAGCTTACGACAGACAAACAGAGCTTTGAAAACCTGGGCTGGTTCTCATTTGGGACCTGGGGAGTTGGATTGACGGGATTGCTGAAAGTCAAATAATGAGTCAGCTAACATCACATCAGAACAGTATGTGCTTTACTAAGTTCAGCAAGAAAACCAGCCGTGTCAACACACCCACTCACTCAGCCAATACAGAAGGAGACCCTCATGTTGGTATTAAAATATATAATGGATGTTTAGCTCATTTGGATAAAATGACCTAGGTGTTGAGCAGCGTGTGAATGTGTCTGCATTAATTGTAGGTGTGAGAATATGTGCATATGTTTTGTGTATGTGGGTGTGTGTGTGTCTGTGTGCATGCATGCGTGTGTGAGTCTCTGCTTGTGTGAGTGTGGATGTGCGTGTGCCTGTGTGCATGCGTGCGTTTGAGCAGATGCCTCGTTGTACTTACAGGGAACAGGACAATGGGGACAGTCAGGGTGACAGCGGTCAGGACAGCCAGACGGACCAGCAGGAGCATGGTGTCAAACTTATACACCTTGGTGAAGGTGTGGAGCAACTCCGCCTCCACATTTCCTGTGTTTGGGAGAAAGAAGGAATACGAGCTGTCAGAGACATACCAAGAGAGAGATATGGTAAACAAACACACAATGGTTATAGTAGCTTACTAGTGTATTTTAATACATACTACTGTCTCTTTTTCAAACATTTCACTTATAAAACACATATAAACACTTATAAAACATTAACACATAACGGCAATAAAATCAGAAACAAAGTAATACAATTGCTGTAAATGTATCTTATTGTGCTTGTGTATCGTACCATAGAAAGTGAGGTAGCCGAACAGCGCTGAGAACATGTACATGACCAGCATGGCAAGAATAGACAGGTTGGACACGTTCTGCATCTTTCTCCGGGAGCGACTGGGGAAGACGCAAGTTGAGATGTGAGTTGTATGGAGAAAATGTACCGCAGCAATTTATATGAGCGTCTATGCAAACGTGTCTTTTGTAATTCACTTGGATGCACTTACTCTTTGAGTTCACTGTAGATGGGTAGTATTTCAGGGTGGCACACAAAGGAGAAGGCTAGGATGGGAACAGTGTAAGCAGTCTGCAATGACAGGACAAGAGATTGTGGATGAAACACAGGCCCAGATACACACTCACAGCAGCTAACTATGTTTGGTTTGATTTCATGTACGTTAAGAATTGCGTTCTTCTAAACCTTGATTAATTCCGTTTTGGGAATGTTTTTCAGAGGATATTGTTTCCAAAACACAGAATTATGACATGAAGCATCCCGACTCACCACATATACACACACACACACGTATGCACACACCCCACCCACATACAGTAGCTCCACACCTCACCAACTCACCTGAGAGTTGAACACAAAGTACTTGGGCGTGCACATCTCCTCCACGTCGTCGGGGTGTGGTTCGAAGCGGACCCCTGAGGTGTGGTGGTCGTCCAGGTAGGAGGCGGGGGACATGTCAGCTCTGGAGAAGTCCATGAGGACGGTGCCGTTGTGCGGGGCGTGGGGACCCAGGGCTGTTCCATTCATACTGTGGTTGGTATGGTACATGAAGGGCATCGGGCAGGGGAGGTTGTACTTCTTATAGATCAGCTGAGAGGTATAGAGGAGACAGAGGGGTGAGATGGGGACAGAGAGGTGAGATGGGGACAGGGGTAAAGAGGGGGGAGAGGAGTGAGATGGGGACAAAGGGGTGAGATGGGGACGATTAGCAAACATAGAAATGCATTATATTACATAGGCAGCATTCCATTATATTGCAGAGCAATGAGTTCCTTCCATCCTGTAATCTTTCATTCTGTCTTCAAAGAAACAGACGCTGAACGCTAAACTATGTAATTTCAGGGTTACTAACTACATAGGATGTCTCTCTGATAGCTATTATGGTATAAAACCTGTGTAAAGCTGAGTGTGGCCGCACACACAGATTTATTTCATTAATGATGATACAGACTGTGTCAGGGTTTAATATGATACAGCACTAGACAGCAAGTGGGCCAAAGTAGAGTTTAAGATATCAAAAGAAGGCTATTGATAAACTCATCTCTAATCTCATGTACGGTAACTAACCAGCTGAACACCACACCAGGCATATTCTAAATGTTACTAGGAACTACCATGGCATGCAAATCACCCACATTGCCTGTGAGAGCAAAGCCAGAATTGGCATAATACCCTACAAACTGTCAGGATGACATTTAAGGAGGATTAAGTAGGTATGTTCAAGGCGCTGTGTGCCAAGAATACAAAAGCAATGTAGGCGAAATGTACTATTTTGGCAACAAGTATGTTCTGTCTGCCTTGAAACATGACTGGACAGAAAAAGAATGTCAGAGTTGATAAAAAGCTGTAGTTGTTGGCATATTGACAGAAGGTGAAATGTAACCGTCTTATGTCACATCTGATGCTACTTTATATAATATCAACACCATCATCCGTCATTGTTCAGTCATTGAGAGGGCTAAAAATGCTAAACTAGCGGAGCAAGAGGAGGCAGATTAAACTTACCACTCCCAGGAAAAACACCATGCAGGATAGGGAGAATCCACTGGTGTAGCCAAGGTAGCCTAGACACAAGAGAGAGAATTAGAGAGAAACTCATGTACTATCAAGCAAATACTCACACACATTTATGTAAACAAAATATACAAAGACTCACTATGAAACACACTCGCAACCGCACACCCACACACACACCCTCACGCACTCACACATACACCCATACACACACCACTTACCCAGGTTTTTGAGTATGCAGAGAGGCAGGATGATACCGATGGACACAAACACAACCAGGTAGTTTCCGTTCATGTACCATTCACTGTAAACAACGCAGAAAGAACAGGTCTCACACACAGAGCATCAATCCATCCATCTATCTATCAATACACCAACCAAACTGTGTAGTATGTTGTGCCACCTGTGCCAAATGAACTACAAATAATAGATTTTATGAAATAGTTAACCAATGACAGACAGACACCTACCCAGAGCTCTGCTCCAGTCCCATGAAGGCACGGATCACTTCTGGCAGCTCATACTTTACAATGAAGAGGTAGCTGGACATGGCTGTGTGCAAACAAACACAAATGTACATTTCAATATAGAATCATAACACTTCAATGAATGCAACATTAGCTGTTCACTTACCACCAATATTTTGAAGGGTTATCGATCCAAACGCAGCCATTTTCCCCGGCCAGCCAAAAGCTCGCTCTCCCAACTTTTCATAGATGAGAGAGCCTGTTAGAACAACGACAATGTGCTGATGAGTGATATTCAAAGATACAGAGGAAAAAAAGCAGAAAGGCGAGGACAGATAGACAGACAGAGGCTGATGAAAGACAGACATGCCCATGAGTTAAAAAATGACACCTACCTCCTTCTTTTGCAGTCATTAGCAGCAAGTGAACGGAGTACAACGACAAGATGGCCACACCCAAGAGTAGGACTCTACGTTGGGATAGAAACCAGTCAGACATTAGCATTGGGCTATACCATACGGAAATATTACGCAAATCACGATGAACAACACTTGGAGGGGAATCAACCGGGTTACAAAACACCCTACATAATAACTTTCACCAGTTTCCCACCCTAGTCACTCTCACTCTGTTTTCCCCATTACCTATTTAGGGAGGTAAACTTAGCTTTACAACTGCAGTCGTATTTAACTTGAGGGGGGAGGGGTCCGGATGCTTTCTCTGGCATGCATTTATTGCCTATTTGAGAAGACCATGTTCCAATGCCTAAAGCACATGTCAAAGACACTATCATGCCATGTCAATATATGTGCCAGCTCAGACAAAATAGTGGTAGATTAATGCGTGTCAGTGCTTAGAGACCAGACTAAACTCTGAGCTATTATATAAGTCAATAAAGTAACTTGGGAGTTATGTATGGGATGTATGGGTTTCCTGCATCGGCTGAACATGATCAGCCTTAAATCCTTACACTTAGAGGTCACAAAGGGCCTTCGTCACCAAGGAGCCTCTAACCCAATCATCCAGCATTCAATGGGCTCCAACGTATTAAACTAACTGTTTAATTACATATGTTGTTTTTGAATTGAGAGTTACACCTCTACCCCTCACTGTACTATTGTTGGCCAGAGACAGGCAAGCAGGTGAATGACTGTATCAAATGGGTGTTATGTGATACCACCTTACAGAATGTCAGGGAGTCCCAGAATAGATGGTGCAAATGATGAGGGGGACTGACGTTAGGGGACTCCCTGTTAAACTCTTTATAATCATCACGTAAGTAGGTTCCTAATCTCCTTCCTTGTCTCCTGTCCTTCAATCACTTTCAGGGATATATTTTTGCTTAGTGAAAGTACTCAGTCACCAAATTCTTTCTTGGTAAAGCCCAGCCATATACAGTAGAAACAGGGCTGAAATAAAGCATCACCATCCTGTTTTGGACATTTGAGAAACCTGGTTAAAGGGACTAATTGAACAGACTTATGGACCTTAGTCACAATCCGGGGAAGCTGGGAATAGATTGGGTGATGGGGTTCCGAGGCGGGGCTGTGACATGGATGTTCACGCTACCTTTGCATAAATGCTGGGGATGGCATGTCACAAAAAGGTCCTGACTTCGAGCCAGAGTTAGTGTCTGTGTCTGCCTATTCTCGAATACATACCCCACCACTCACCCTGTTGTCAAACCCCACTTGCTATACCAAGGACTCTGAAGCTATTTCAGTCCTATCAGTAACACTATACGATGCAGACAGAATACTTTACTTTATTAGCTGGTGCTTTAATCACTTGACTGTTGCAGAAACCAAACATTGACCCCGTTCCACATGGTCTCTATGGCAGAAGTTGACACACACTTACACAAAAAGCACAATGCCAGTGTTGGCCATGGCGTAGGAGAGACCCAGGATGCCGCTGCCCATGATCGCATTACTCAGGTTGAAGACCGACATACCAAAGGAGGTATGTCCTGGGTGCTGAGAGAGAAAACGTTAGAGAGAGAGGGTAAGAGAGATTACTATGAGTTCAACTGATCGTAAACAAGAACATTTCATACACACACACACGCGCACACACACACACACACACACACACACACGTGTATGCACCACCCGTCACACACACACACGTAACTATCAGTTCCTAGGAAAAGGTTCCTCGGAATGAAAGTTTGAATAAAAACAGACAGCTTTTGAGGAAATGGTCAAGGTTGTTGCTAAGAGATACAGTGTCCATAAGCAAGAGCAAACAGGCATGTGTTGTCATCGATAGTTCATCATCAGTCTTCTTACGTATTCTTCTTGATACTCCTCATACTTCTTCTTCTTCATAATCCCATTAGTGAGAAACTTGTGGCTCTCTGCGTCTCCATCCTCATCCAGGAAGTGACTGCAGATGTACAATCATTGAATCAATCTCTAGTTTAAAATACTTCTTTATGGCTAGTTTATGAAAGCTATGTTTGGACTTTATGAGTGGTTACAGGGTCAGTTAAGCTAGTTCCAGCTTCTATATGTTCATTTACATTTTTTGGGTGATTGAAGAAATTACAGTGTAGCTAATCTGTTGGTGGTTTACAGTGAAGCTATGAGCTGAGAGATTCTCCTAACCAGTGTATTGAAAAGCATTGTGTACATTAGACAATGATAGGTAGGAGACAATAAATGTATGATAAAGAACATAATTTCTGAACAGTTTGGCAAAGAACACATTCTAGTTGCAACAACTAAGGAAATGTGCTTTCTTTCCTGTTTTCTATCTGTAGAAAGTCTCAGATAAAATAATTCATACAGTATTGAACCACACCTGTTGATGGTGGCCTTCTCTGAGTCGATGGGCTCTGTGAAGCGGTCGTCCAAACTGTCTGTGCTGTCATCGTCTGCCTCCGTGCAGACTTTCTTCAGCTCCATGCGGTCCATGGTTACGGCTATAGTGGTGCGGGGCTGGGGAATGGGTCACGGTCCAAAGCAGAGCAGTTGTACTCGGTAGGTTGGCGTGCTTTATCTCAGCCTTACACTATAGGGCAAATACCTGCAGAAAACGGCAAAGGGAGAGATAGTAAATATTCAGAGAGCTGCTGATGTGGCAGGAAGCCCTTATAACCAGCAAACATACAACCAATCATTCAATGTTGTCTAAACGTTGACTAAAAGTTGTGGGCCTCAACTAGCCATCATTTCTTTGTAATGACACGTTGACTAGCCCTCTATAAAGTGACAATATCCCTAATAAGATACAAAGTAGTACATGTCCAGTCAAAAAGGCCATGGCCACAAGTTCTCTGATTTGACTGTCTAACCTGTCAACAATGAGCTAGTTACTGTTAATGTTATGAAGATACATTCAATGAGTTGTATCTGACTGGCAAGCATTCTAGGGCCTTGACAAAGGACACTTCAAGGGGAAGAAAAGGTGTCGTTCTACACAGACCCTTCTGTGTCACATTCCCCTGAACCCGCAGCACCATTTTATCTCCCCATTCGATACATGTTGGCTGCTCACGCACTTCAGTGAACTATGGCGTTGTTCATAAACGTTCATAAACAATGTTCCTGTCACGCATTGGAATCTTGACGTTCCATGCTGACTGGTTTTGGATACCTTTTGTACTCTGCTATACACTGACAGTTAACAAAATGGCCTCTAACTGTATCAAGTTCAAAAGGATTTTGTAGTCGATGTAGAAGTAATTGTAGTATTTTTTTGCTTAACAGACTGTAAAATCCCATATCAATTGTGACCTCAATTTTACATATCATATTTTTAGAGATTAGCACACATTATTTTCCCCTAAAAGAACCTCTAAGTAACCCTTTCAGACACAAGTCCATGTTCTTTTGCTGCTGTGCAGTTTCCTTTATGATGCTATAACCACATTCAATATAAAACGTGGTGGTTATAGCAAGTCTCAACATTATGTCAAAAACACGCCTGAATCCTAAATTCAGGTCAAAGAGGTCGGCTTATGAGGCAGGCAAGTTTCCAACCAAATGTTCCTAACCTCTGGGAGAGCATGCTACAAAGACCTGTCTGTATTGCTGTCCACGGTAAACCCAATTCAATTGAACGCACCGAGTGCACTGAAGTAGTGGGCCAGCAGGAGGCATGTGTTCATATTTCCATTCTATTGAACATTTGATTGCTGCTATTACATAACAACAAGATGGGGCACTGGGGAGCGCACACAGAGCTCTGCTAAATGATTTTAACAGCCAATTACCCACAGTGCTGTTCTTCCCATACAAAGGCTTCTTTGACAGGAATGGGTAAAAACAGCCGAGCAGCCAGGGCCCTTGTCCATCCAGGTTCCCAAAAGTCGCACCCTGCTCCCTCCCCTGTCCTACCGACCAACACCCCAGTAAAAACACAATGGTGAAACACATCTAAACCTTAGTAACACACATGGATGTACAATGTTGTGACAAAGCCATAAACAAACAGCTATGGAACATAACCTCATCCACCAATCCAAGTCCATGAATTAACATTTCAGCGCTGCCCATCAAAAAACAAGCATTGTAAAAACTCTTTGAAAGGAAGTTTTAGTGCTAGAAAATACATTTCAGTCACATGCTATTTCAACTCTGGCTATTTACACTCTGGCTATTTACACTCTGGCTATTTACACTCTGGCTATTTACACTCTTGCCCCAGACATTGAAAGGCATTAATGAAACTGGGCCAAGTATAAAATCCATCATCCTCACATGAGCGCGCCACATGAGCGCGCCACGTTAACAGTCAATAAAACATTACGTAAATGAGCCTATGCACAGTAGGTCCTCCATGTTGTACCCAGTCAGGACAGAGATCCATGGCCTTCAGGACTGAAACAGGTCATGTAAGGAGTTCCATGTTTCCCTTTAACTCCATTCTGTGGAGAAGTCATAGACAGACTGAACCTGTATCTTACCACACACCTCTATTGTTGTGACTGCTGTCACCTACCCTGTATGGAAACGCATAGCCAAGCCAATCATTAGCTGTTTGTGAAGCATTTTTCTACATACTGCTGTGTGTCCTAGTACATTTCCTATGTCTCTTCTAGATAGACAGATTGACTGGTAGGCCTCTATCTTCGTATTGGTAGATATTTGTATCTTTGTGATCGAAAGTGTGCATTGCATACAAATACAATCAATCATGGTCCCAACTGTACACCTCCCCAGTGTGCTACCCTCGAGGAAATAAGAAGGAACCTGCTCAACCAGACTTCACCCCTCCACCCAGGCAGCTAAGCACTCCACTGCTCCCCGTGCGTATACCTTGTGTTATGCTATGACTAAGCTACCTATAGCCATAGACCCAGCCCCAGCAAAATCCTTGAACCTTTGCCTTTCATGCACATCTGAAATGTATGCTTTACCCACTGTAGTTAAAACCACTGCTACTTTTGCATATGATTGTTTGAAACACGTTTTATATTGAATAACAACAACTGAGTGAATGTGATTTAAAGTTGTTACAGTGTGTTTCTCAATGTGTCTGTGTGTGCATTTGCTGTTTGATAAAACCAATGTGATAAATGCACGCAAGTACAGACGTAGGATTTTAATTTGAGACCATTTTTGTTACAGCAGGAAAAGAATCCTGCAGCAACAGGAAATGTAAATTATTACGTGGATTATAATTAATGGACATTTTGTGTAGGGGTTGATACCTTTTTCGTTAGGGCAAGTCAAGTCTGAAATTTTAAAGTGAAAATCACAAACTTTAGAAGCTTTTTTAAACCTCAAATACACTACAAGTTTGCATGTCCTGCTGTTAAGGAAAATTCCTGCAACAACAGGATGATCAAATTAAGATACGGCACCTGTATGCCAAATCGTTGCATTATCAAACACAATATTTGATACCAAGCCTTGTACATTGTGCAAATCAAGAACCTTCTTGAAAATGCCTAACGCCTAAATCTAATGTAGTGTGCTTGCATACAACAAGGCACTTTTAATAGAAAAGTCAGTTCTGTGACACAACAAACACTGATCAAAACTTGAGATTCTTCTTATCCAATTTGCCAACAGCGTGACATCAATCATCTGAATGGGAAAAACATGAACTTCATTTGTTTTATCTGTCCAAAAGTAGCAGAAAAGGAGTCTGTGCAACTTACATAACACTCAACTCCAAGTTTAAGGACACAACAAAAGTACAGTACCAGAGGATCCCATTCTTACTGGAGGTACACAACACATAATTAGCTCAAAAGATTAGCTCTGTCTAACTCAAACTACCACTCAAGTTATGCAAGTCCCACTTCAGCAGTGGCTTGGTTATCTCAACAACCCAACAAAACATCTAATAAACCCACAAACAAATGCTCAAAGGAAACCAACTGAATACTTCAACCAATGAAATACCTCCCACAATCTCAAAAGCACAAAACAAACTAATTCAGCTAGGTGCATCTAGTTTCTCAAGAAAACTGTGGAAAATTCTCTACTTTTTTCTACAAGATTTTTTATTTTCTCAGCAGTTACAACTTAGTGCCTGCCTATTTGAATAACAAACTTAGACCAAGGTAACTAAAGTTCCCCGACATGAGAAGCAGATAAATCATGTGGGAAAGGAGATATACTCACTCATTCAGAGATGACAGTGTTATTTTTTTGCTTGTTTGGGGGGAGAATGAGGACAGTGCTAGTGAGCAACCAGGAGAGGCAAGAGCTGCTGCTTTTTTGTAACCCAGGTGAGAGGAAGGCTTTTAAAGAGCAGGGGAAGGACCCACCCTGGCCAATCACGTCAGGAGCCTGAAGCCAAAAAATGCCCCGCCCTCCCCCTTTCCCCTAGTGAATAAAAAAGAAGCAAGAGAGAGAAAGGCAGAGAGAGGAATTAATCAGTAGAAGAAGAGAGGGAGGGGTTAGAGAGAGAGAGAGGGACAGCACACAGACATCCTGAAAGCTCGGCCAAGATTGCACAGTGAGCGTTGTTGCATCAACTGCTGTTTGTTCTGTGATGGCCCGCCAAGCACACACCCCGGGTGGTCATCCCTGGGTGCAAATGGTACCGTCCTCATGCTGCGGTCACTGTCCTACCCTGTCCTGCCCTCAACCACACACCCTTCCCTTCCCCCTAACCCTACCCCCTACTACCATGTGTTGACTCAGCGTACCGTTAAGCATTCAGAACCTGCCAGAGACAACTGGCATCCACTGGGGAGGTTGTGACACTGCCCGCCAATCAGGGGCCACAGCTGAGTGTGCCGCTGAGCGCAAGGTCACACTCCGCTGAAGGATGGGGTCTTAACAGTCCAATTTTGTAATCCCCCTCATACACACGTACACACACACACACACATTATACACAGAGAAACTTCAAATCAGACACATGAAATGCTTCTTTTGAGTCCACAACCCACCACATTTTCTGAAATAAAATAAATATGACTGAAAGTGTTGTCTAGTCCACACCTGTTACAGCAGAGAGTATTTTCTGGTCCACACCTGTTACAGCAGAGAGTATTGTCTAGTCCACACCTGTTACAGCAGAGAGTATTGTCTAGTCCACACCTGTTACAGCAGAGAGTATTGTCTGGTCCACA
Source organism: Oncorhynchus tshawytscha (assembly GCF_018296145.1). Classification (NCBI taxonomy): domain Eukaryota; kingdom Metazoa; phylum Chordata; class Actinopteri; order Salmoniformes; family Salmonidae; genus Oncorhynchus; species Oncorhynchus tshawytscha. Next base: position 22,196,629 of record NC_056445.1, read on the forward strand.
CCTGTTACAGCAGAGAGTATTGTCTAGTCCACACCTGTTACAGCAGAGAGTATTGTCTAGTCCACACCTGTTACAGCAGAGAGTATTGTCTGGTCCACACCTGTTACAGCAGAGAGTATTGTCTAGTCCACACCTGATACAGCAGAGAGTATTGTCTGGTCCACACCTGTTACAGCAGAGAGTATTGTCTAGTCCACACCTGATACAGCAGAGAGTATTGTCTGGTCCACACCTGTTATAGCAGAGAGTATTGTCTGATCCACACAAGACATCTGCAGAAGCAGAGCAGTATAGTCACATAACATCACTCACACATACAGATCTAAAATCTCCACAGAATAACCTAAATAGCATGTTGTATATTCACATGTACTATTTGTAACTAGTTACAAGTTAAGAGACAAAACAAACCAATTTTGCAAGTAAGTTATCTCAAACATTCAAAGACTGAGTCAGTCAGGACGATCCAAAGCTGGAAGATATGTCAACTCCATTTATACCTCAACCATCATTCACGGAAAATGATCTACTACTAAGCATCAATAGCCTGAAAACACAAACAAAAATACTCTTCTATGCTACCATTGGCAATGCATCACCACTGTGGCAAATTACATGGAAAATATCCAGCCTATTCAGAGGTGAGTGCAATTTATAAAAAGAAGCTCAGAAATTCAATCAGAGCTCAATCAGAGTGAAATTTTAATGAGAAGGTAAGAGAAATTAATACAGGGAGAATTAAATGAAAATGTTAATTCGTGTGACAGTCCTACTGACCATGCCTGATATCTTCACAGATCTTCACAGACTTCCTTCTGGCTATGGGAGCATTCCTTAAAAGGTGTCACACTTCTGGAGTGCAACGGTTTCACACCAAACGGTCTAAAATCTTTGAGCCAATCATTAGCGGTTCTAGACCAGCCCAGGTCACACAGGAGAAGCGACTGACTGGAACAAGCATTCTCCAGCCACTACTCAAACGCACAGAGATGTGCTTAGTCATTACAACACAAATTCTAAACTACAACACAAAAAGCCTTGACATCAACTTTATTAAGACAATAACTACTACATTGGCTGAAGCAAAGCTCAACATTATAGAAGCCAGTGAAACATTCTAACCAAACATTGTTTTATCATGGCATTTGTCATGTCATATTACATCTCTCACACACAAGATGCATATTTACTCGACCTCACATGGATTGACCACGGAAATAACAACAGCTTAGCCCTCCGACCAGTTGCACTCCTTACCCCAGCTATTTCCCCATGTCAAAACATTCCCATCTTCAAACACTCCTTTTTCAAATGTGGATATAAATGAAACCTTCCTGTAAATATTGTTCCAGTAAACATTTCTTATTGACATTGAGGAACTTACGGAACACTTTGCATTGGGCTCATCTGTATATTAGAGGCCATCTTCAATCAAATCAATGTCCTTTTCTGAAAATCTCAAACATCTACCTGGAGGATTATACAGTACCAAGCATTGTGGATAAAGGGGCTATAAATAAGAGCCAATGTTTTCCTGCTGTATATCAGAAGTTTCAGCTACATGGGCTGAACTTTCTATGGTATTTTTTTACAGTAATTTGAACTCTCTCTCCCTCTGTGTCTCTGTGAAGACCAAGAGCCAGATCCCTGCATTAACTGCATTACTGGAAGTACTTCAACTGTGGTCTCCCAAAAACCCACTGGACTGGAGGCAAATACTCCCCCTCCAACTTATTCACTTTTTACGAGGGGTCTCTGACGTCGGCAGAGTAGGATCTGGCCTGTAGATGCCCTATAGTTGAGTTATCTCTGCAGCAGGAGACCCACATGTTGGGTTAACAGCGGTTGTCAATTACAGGTCAAGGGGCCTCCTGACCTCTCTTATCTTCCAAAACAAAAACACCAAACCAGTCCACTGGCACCAGCAGGTAACTGGAACAGCTGAAACACCATGTCACCGCAATAATACAGGGTCTTGTCCAAAGAAAGACGCATGCACTCTCACAAAATGTACACAGCACTCCAGTCACCAGACTCTTGCCAGCGCAGTCGTTCAGCTAGCCTCATTCCAGCAGCCTCCACAGTTCTCTAACCAATTATAGAAAACAGGAATTTTAAGGCAACCAAAATAAGTCGGTACTCCAGACGCCATGTGACGTGCTGCAAATAGCTCCGGTAGGTGGTGAATGAATGGCCAGATGACATATCACCAGGACGGTAATGGAAAGTGCCGCTTTTGTTGCATCAAACAAACCAACATCTCTTTCCGTCCAACATCAACATTGCTGGAAGAATGTCTGGGCCCTTACATCATAACAGTTTAGAATGTGTTGAGAGACACATTTTGATCTTTGCTATGTAACTCTATGCTTACGTCTGGTGAACCATTGGAAGCCATTAGCCTGTGCACTAACACTGGCATTCAAAAGCAAAGAGGATATAACACAACGCTCCTTCTGGTAATCCCTCAAATGCTCAAAGGTCAATAAGGAATGAATACAGTGCAAGAGATACACCAGCCCTTCCACACACTTGTTACAAATACAACAAGTGTAGACCTTACCATGAAATGCTTACTTACAAGCCCTTACCCAACAATGTAGTTCTAAGAAAAACAGGGGTTAAGAATATATATATTTTTAAATAACAATAACAAGGCTACATACAGGGGGTACCGGTACCGAGTCAATGTGGGGGGAACAGGTTAGTCAAGGTAATTGAGGTAACATACACATGTAGGTTGGGGTAAAGTGACTATGCATTGATAATAAACAGTGAGTAGCAGCAGCGTAAAAAAAAAGGGGGGTCAATACTAATAGTCCGGGTACAAGATGATGTCAAAAAAGACTCAGGTTACAGTGATCAGCTGACACCTCAGGGAAGTTTAGGAGAAAGTCAAGTGTATCCTGCATGTGGGACTACTCCGAAATTCACAGAGTAGAGTTACATCCGTGAAGATTCTTTAATGGCATTGTCGAAGAGGTTTACAACCAGTCAAAGCACATATCAAGAAGCACCAAGCAGAGACGCATCAGTTCCCTTTTTTACAGTATGACTCGGCCGGGGATTACATTAATATCTCCACAAGGTTGGTGGTATTAATGTGTTCTAACCACCCTGTCAGTCAAGCTGATACCCACAAATCAACTATTTAGATGTTGTCTGCACATGCAAGTTAATTATGAGTGGCATGTACATCTCGTTCTCTCTCACAGACGTGTCACATTCTACATGTCCACTCTCCGAGTCTCCCTGCCATAATTTCAGCTCCACCATAAATGCCTTGGGTGTTATGGGAGCCCAGTTCAAGATGGGGTTGACTCGTGTAGCCTACCTGGATGCATCTGATCCACTGCTTATCTACACTAGCTAGTTACTATTGTTGGCTGTGTGAGTCCTTGTATCCATCTGTACAACTAGAAAAGCTTTGAATGTCGGCCACTGATCAGTTTTAAGCCCCGTGTTGAATTTAGGTGTCCCTTCTTTCCATTCAACTCGCGAGAATGGTTTCTGAATGTCGGAAACTCAAATTTGCAAATGCAGCATTTAGCTATTCACATAGAAAAGGTTGCTTCATAACACTGCTGCTATTCACCTGTATGGTATCAGTAAATACCCAAAGGTATCCATCCAAAAACTTGCAAGGTGTTTGGTTAGGCCTTTGCCAATAACATCTAACAAGTAGGTGTGTTCGCTAGCATTCCCACAGGTCAGAGCATGTGAGTTGGCATCGATGGAGATGAACATGTGGGTTGAGGGTAAAGCTCCAAAACATGCAAATATTTCCATGAGGATCTCCATACACATTGACTACAGCCAAATAGTGCATTTGTTAAGAACCAAGTTAGCATTGAGAGCACAAGATATCTTAAAGAACCCATGTTAGCATTAAGCACAAGTTAGCCCAAAGAACACAAGTTAGCATTGAGAGAACAAGATTGCCTCAAGAACACAGGTTAGCACTGAGAACACAGGTTAACAATGAGAAAACAATTTAGCACTGAGAACACAGGTTATCCTTGAGAACACAGGGTTGGATTCATCTATGGGGTTTGACTTAGAGCATAGCTGGGCTGGAGTGGGAGAAATTATCTGATAGCGGCTGAGAGACTCCCATCAGGCCAAAGTCCACATAGCAACAGAGCTAAATATAAGTCATTCCTCAGAACCTCACATCTCTACACTAGCTGTGACATGCCTGCCATGCTTTTACCACTTCATGCAACACTTACACCTGAATCTATCAAACCAATACAGTGCTGTAGAAGTGCACAAGGCAAACTGTTCAAGAGAACATCTGGTTTAGTATAAAAGATCTTGGCAACCCATGTGAAAGTATCAATATTGTTCAAGTTCATTCTCTCAGTGAAATCTGCTAAACATGAAACACACGAGAATCTGACTGCCGATAGGTACTTATCAAAGTAGGAGGCCAATCCTTCTCTTGCTAGAACAAATGGCGTACCTTCGGTGTACTCGTAGAATCGCAATGGTCGGCAGTGGCCAACAACTTGACTTTGAGCCAATCAGAGAGCACAAACCTACACATGGTGAAGCCGAAAGGAGTGACAATAAAAAGGGAAAAAGGAGAGCTAATCCACCCTTTATAATTAGAATTGTTCTACCTAAAACAATAAAGCTGCATAAAACATAGAAAATCTATAGCAACTGTTTACATCTTTTACGTCTAGGTAAGGAGTTTTGTACTTTTTCTGGTAGGTTTGATAATGTGTACTAGCTTATTAGTTAGCTAGCTGGCTAACGTCAGCTTGCTTAGTGAGCAACCGTCACACACACTTCATAGTAACAAATGGGGTGGTAAGTGCAGCACAATACACACAACACTAACCAAGCATGCTACCTAGCCACAGTAGCTAGTAAAATTATAATTAAATCACAAGGTATTTGTTTCCATGAAGCAGCAGCTGCCTGTAGCTGTTGAGAGTCAATGCAGTATCTTTACTTTACCTAGCTAGCACATCATGCTAACCATTTAGCTAACGTTAGCCAGCTAGCTAAAACTGTATATATGGACTGTATGCGATCATGGAGAGTACATACAACTCTACTGCCACCTTCTGGCATGGTGTATTTTAATAAGGCTGAGTGGCTGACGACTTCAAGGTCTTTGCTGTCTGAACATAGAAGAGATTGGCTGCCAACACTGTTGAGAGGTGCTAAGTACTGTCGGCAGGCAAACGTTTGACAATCCTACTAGTGTGTCTGAGCCATTGTACTTCAGAATTGGAGTTGGGCTTGGTCAAAGAAAATAGAGGCCATCAATGTACAAAGGTACAGTATGAGTTACAGTCGCAAGCATGTACTGTACTAATCATAGGAGGTAGGTTGCACCTTAATTGGGGAGGATGGGCTCATAATAATGGCTGGAGCAGAATATGTGGAATGGTATCAAATACATATGGTCTCCATGCGACTATGTACATACGTATGACTCAGTGACCTTGTTGTACATACTTCTTTGCTCATGCCTTAGCATCAATACAGGCATTTCTCATGCTGTACATAATTTTGTAAAAATAATAATGAATGTACATACTCATGACAATCTTGTGAAGAGTGCGGTGATATGTATTGGTCTTGTCAGCACAAGAGCCTGATGTATGAGGCCCTGCTATTACTACGGTATAATCAAATACAACAATGTGTGACCAGGTTTGTGGTGAAGAGGATCACCCAAAGCATGGTCCCTGCATGTTTGAGCTGGACCTCTGCAGTAAGATCTATTTTGTTGGCCTGCTGGGATTCAGGCTGTAGTCGTTGTTGCTTCCTGGTACTGTACATGGTCCGTCGTAACTTTGTTTGTGAACACTTTCCCCAGGTCCCCCATGTTCTGATGGTCTTATCAGTCCCTATTGATCTGTCCATGGCTTTTGTTGGCTGATGACGAAGTTGCACTGCTTGACGTAGGCCCACATCTGAGTGGCCTTGAATTTGCTAGGCGAGGAGGGTGCTCCCGGGGACAGGTAAGGCCCTGCATGTCATTAGCCGCTTGCTCATAATTGCGCAATATCCGAGCCAGTACGTGCTGGCACCTGAGACATTTGAAACCGAGACTCATTTTTTAAAATAATTTATTTCACCTTTATTTAATTTCTTAGGGATAGCCCCCCCCCCTTTTTTTTGCCTAAATGACATACCCAAATCTAACTACCTGTAGCTCAGACCCTGAAGCAAGGATATTCATATTCTTGGTACCATTTGAAAGGAAACACTTTGAAGTTTGTGAAAATGTGAACTGAATGTAGGAGAATACAACACAATAGATCTGGTAGAAGAAAATACAAAGAAAAAAACAACCGGTCTTTTTCTACCACCATCTTTGAAATGCAAGAGAAAGATCATAGTTAGATAGAGCCATCACTCTGGTTGTAAATATGCAATAGGATGTGGTATTACATTAATCAATGCAGGTTAGTCTCATAGAGATAAGATCAATTATTAAGAGACCTGGTTCAAAGCCATTTCACAAAAATGAAAGCTAGTCTAAGAAATATTTCTTACCATCACTAGTGCAGGGCGTATTTAAGTTCCATATTCTTATTGTTCAAACTATTTAGTCATTGCATTATGCAATAGTAGTGGTAAGAATAGCCAGCCCTCACATTGTATGCCCTTCTCAGATTTCAAAAGGACATAGTGACAGTGTTTTGGAAAATCACCCCGAAATCCTTTGATTCCTTGGTGGAATAATAGTGGATTAGTGTTAATAGTAGCTGCCATGCACCACGCACCTCAAACACGACTTTGCGACCGGCTTAAGGGTAAGTTTGCTCTGTTCCACACAGTCTCAATTGCATCAGCCGTCATTGCTCGAACATGAACAGCTCTGGGCTTTTTGACCTACATCTGTTCGGTCATTCAAGACCCTACATCACACACCTCATACTGACCAATGAAAAGAGCATGCCCATTTCTCTACCCCCACTGACATGTGTGTGCAGAGAAAAAGTGGCAGGGCCTGCCCCTGCATTTGAACACACCTGCACACTGCTGACATGAAGGTCTTTGACATAGAATGAACCCATTTTCTATTAGACCGTAAACAATCAAAGGTGTACAGTGTTCTCTGTAATAGCCTAGGCTTCTGTCTGTCACCGAATGGTTACATCAGTAGATTAGCTGTGAAATCAAGATATCAAATGTGAAAAGTATTTCTCACAATTTGCAAATCATTTCCCATCTTTGTCTCTATAATTTGTGTTACCATTTGTGAGAATAAATAAAAAACACCACATCTTTACACTTTATTAATAATAGTCCCTTTGACAGGTGTCAAAAGAGGCTCCACAGAGATGACAAATTTACCTTATTTTATGGATACCTAGAAAATAGTCTGTGGACACAGTCAGCAACCCAAGATGTGGGTTGGATTTTACCAAGCAACAATTTAGTAATTGCATTGTAAAGTTCAAAATAATGGGAACTGTATGACCCCTTTTTGTATGCTCTATATAACAGACCTGTACTTTCACCATGATACATTCGGAAGTTAGACATTTTGTTGAAGCTTCATGTTTAACTTCCTGAACCTTCATGCCATAAAAACATTTCACTAATTTGTGAAATTTTGCTCAAATACTAACCTATACGTGTGCTGCACTTTTAAACATCAGCACTTGTCTACATATGTGCGAAACATTACCATTTAGGGACACACTTGAGGTCAGGTCATCTGAATTTGGTTGCCCAACTCAAAACCAATATTACTTAAAATAATCCCATCTCACAGTAGTCTAAAAAGTATGTTATTGGTGGCAAAAGTAACATACTAATGCATGCAGTTTCAGTGGAAGTTCACCAGACAATACATATAAATCTTTCCCTGAGTCACTTACTTTATTTGTATTTATGATATATGTCTGAACCTCTGTTATGGTAGGCTCACTGGGTTAATAATGTATGCTACAACCGATGCTGGTACAGAGAGGAGTGTTTTTAAACCACATGGATTTGAGAACCCTGCACTTTTACAATATATCTAGGTTTACATCTTCAAATAAAAAAGTAGCAAATAGAGAAGTGAAATTAAATCTGAATATTATCTGAGCCTATCCCTATCAACGACATAAAGAAAAAGTATACGGGTTAAAATGACTTAACCCTTTCGGAATCTTCCAGATATACGCTCCTCCCCAATCAACGAAAGAAGGTAGAATCTGTCTGTAGGCTAAACCACACACTCCAAAATACCTTTCTCGTTTATTTCACATGTCCAGATATTTCTACTATATTTATAATTGTAAAACTATTAAAAACACACAGATACAGAAATTGTATTCAAAAATAACTATTAATCCTATGTAAACTTTATAACTCCGACAGTGTCGTTGTGAAGGTTATTGAATGGTAAAAATAATAATTTCCACGTTCCTTTGTAGTATGCGAAATGCACACGCAGGGCAGTTGCAAACATTGGAAGAAACTGCATTGTTTCTTATCCAAAACACATAAAAATATTTAATTCATTTGGCTAGTAAGTGAATTACACATGTAATATCACTTACTGGCGTTATAATAATAATTAACGGTCTACAATAAAATATTCGCCATTCATGTAAACTACACGACACATTCGACACGTGTTATTTTCGCGAAAAAAATATATTATTTAACATTCCGGCTACACCAAACACAGAAAATATACTCCAGGGCTAATACCTAAGAACGTGTTTTAAATATCCCATAGTTCCTTTAAACGACACATTTATTGGCTAAACAAATTACCTGAGAGATTAAACGGCAATTTTCAGCCTTGGATAATTACTCTTGTGGATGTTTTGTCAATAATGTCAACATTAACCATTAGCTTTCCGGTGCGAATTGAAATGGGATACAGTGTTTCAAAATTCCGACGTTGACAAACAAGTATGCAATACCTACACAACTATTGGAGAACATATACAGGCTAAACATTGGAAAAAAGCTTAAATGGGGACCTACCTACATAAATTTTAATTGTTCGGGGCTTCAGAGGTGGAGGACAAGTAAGCGTAGTGAACACCAGTAAGGGAGACCCTTCCCATTTAACAACCGAGGGACACAGTGGAAATTTCCACCATGTGATGGCAACTCTTCAAGCATCATGTTTCACTACCAAGACACCCTCCGACTAAACGCAACCAATTGTTGTATCTCACAGTCCTCGATAGGCAATGGCAGAACATAAAAGTTGTATGTTGTATGATGGACAGTGACTGTGGTCGACTAAAATATGTCAAACGTAGGCAATATGAAGAGCACAATTGATTTTGGAGCGCCTTCACGTTGGTGTAATTCATTTGTTGACACTACACATTCTGTTTGTAGAGTAGACGCAGTCAAGGAGTGGGCACGGTTACCATTGTTTGCGCGCGCTGCATAAAGTTTACAAAAACCTTCAATTGTGGATGCATTTTCATTCAACACGTTCACTTTCAAATTAATTTCAGTTTGATAACTGATTTTAAGAAAGTAATTACTTATATGAAATAATTGAACATTGCAACAACCAACAGTGTTTTTCTAAAGATGTCTTGTCTTCGTAATCCTAGAACTAAATCCTAGAGCATTAGGGAAAGTGTTTTGCAGTTTATTACTGTAGGGCAAGCTATGCTAAAAATGAAGACAATGAGTTTATTATAGATTACATTTTCATAACCCAGGTATCATAATAATGCATTAAAAACAATTGCCACCTAGTCAGTCACCATCATTTCAGGTAAAATATTGATATAGGACAAGTAGCTTAATTATGTTGGCCTTTTGCATTTTGGTAGGCCGTAATTGTAAATAAGAATTTGTTGTTAATAACTGACTTGCCGAGTTAAAATAAAGGTTATATAAAAAAAATATTAAATAAATATGCTCACTCCACTTTACAACAATTTATGAATGGTTTAATATATGTGTAATATATACAGCCACAGAGATCTCATAAAGACATGGTGCTAACTTTTTTATTTATTTTTTAGCTACATAAATTGCCTAACAACCTACTACAGATGTAGAATCATAATTTGATCACCCTGTTGCGGGATAACTTTTCTTGTAGTGTATTTGAGGTTTAAAAACGCTTCTGAAGTTTGCAATTTCCACTTTGAAATTTCAGATTTGATTTTCCCTTACAAAAATGTATCAACCTCTACAAAGAGTTATATGAATTATAATCCACATATTTCTAATTTCCTGTTGCTGCAGGATTATGTTCCTGCTGTAGCAAACTGGCTCAAATTAAGATCCTACAACTGTATGCAATTGTCTGTATTTAAAAAAATTATTGTTACAAGGTAATAACACCCCATATAGTGACCTCATAGTTGGTGAGCTGAATAGAAAATGTTCTATACAGTAGCAAGTCAGATGCGAGGACGTCAATGGAGCCAATGTAATCAAAGAACAGAGTGAGCTGTATAAATTGGATACATAAAATAACCAGCTCAACTGGCTATACTTTGCTTGTCTCAGCAGCTCATAAAATCAGCTTTAACATTCTCAAAGCTGTGAGTCAGCAACGAACCGATAGAGCAAGCCTGCTAAGCAAACTAAAAACTATATAATACATTACCAAAAAAATTGAAAATCTTCATTCATGCACTGAAGATGATATTGACACAAATTATTTTCCTGCAATTAACAACAGATTTAAAACTTTGGCATGACAAGGTTTCATCAATAACTCCACAAACCAATCAAAAGGGACATATTCAGCCCAACTTGGTTTCCTGATAAGTTAAAAACAACTTCCTGTTCAGCGAGAAAGCAGTCATACTAATAACAAATGAGTATGTAGAATTATTTTCGTTTTGCACTATATATATTTTTTTCAAGTGCAAAATAGTCCTCTTCTGGACTTTCCCTGAATAATGGCTGATTAAACAAGGCCTAGCTAGTGAAATAGTCAATATGACATTTATTTTTTTATTTCACCTTTATTTAACCAGGTAGGCTAGTTGAGAACAAATTCTCATTTGCAACTGCGACCTGGCCAAGATAAAGCAAAAGCAGTTCGTCACATACAACAACACAGAGTTACACATGGAATAAACAAACATACAGTCAATAATACAGTAGAAAAAGTCTATATACAGTATGTGCAAATGAGGTAGGATAAGGGAGGTAAGGCAATAAATAGGCCATGGTGGCGAAGTAATTACAATATAGCAATTAAACACTGGAATGGTAGATGTGCAGAATATATATATATATATTTATATATATATATATATGTATATATGAATGTGCAAGTAGAGATACTGGGGTGCAAAGGATCAAGATAAATACCAAAATACAGTATGGGGATGAGGTAGTTGGATGGGCTATTTACAGATGGGCTATGTACAGGTGCAGTGATTTGTGAGCTGCTCTGACAACTGGTGCTAAAACCTACGTAGTGAGGGAGATGTGTCTCCAGCTTCAGTGATTTATGCAGTTTGTTCCAGTCATTGGCAGCAGAGAACTGGAAGGAAAGGCAGCCAAAGGACGAATTGGCTTTGGTGGTGACCAGTGAGATATACCTGCTGGAGTGTCTGCTACGGGTGGGTGCTGCTATGGTGACCAGTGAGCTGAGATAAGGTGGGGCTTTACCTAGCAGAGACTTGTAGATGACCTGGAGCCAGTGGGTTTGGCGATGAGTATGAAGCGAGGGCCAGCCAATGAGCGAGTACAGGTCGCAGTGCTGGGTAGTATATGGGGCTTTGGTGACAAAATGGATGGCACTGTGATAGACTGCATCCAATTTGTTGAGTAGATTGTTGGAGGCTATTTTGTAAATGACATCGCCGAAGTCGAGGATCGGTAGGATGGTCAGTTTTACGAGGGTATGTTTGGTAGCATGAGTGAAGGACGCTTTGTTGCGAAATAGGAAGCCGATTCTAGGTGTGGAGAGCATGCATTTAATTTTACTTGCATTTAAGAGCAGTTGAAGGAGAGTTGTATGGCATTGAAGCTCGTCTGGAGGTTAGTTAACACAGTGTCCAAAGAAGGGCCAGAGGTATACAGAATGGTGTTGTCTGTGTAGAGGTGGATCAGAGAATCACCAGCAGCAAGAGCGACATCATTGATGTATACAGAGAAGAGAGTCGGCTCGAGAATTGAACCCTGTGGCACCTCCATAAAGACTGCAGAGGTCCGGACAACAGGCCCTCCGATTTGACACACTGAACTCTGTCTGAGAAGTAGTTGGTGAACCAGGCGAGGCAATCATTTGAGAAACCAAGGCTGTTGAGTCTGCCGATAAGAATGTGGTGATTGACAGAGTCGAAAGCCTTGGCCAGGTCGATGAATACGGCTGCACGGTAATGTCTCTTATCGATGGCGGTTATGATATCGTTTAAGACCTTGAGCGTGGCTGAGGTGCACCCATGACCAGCTCTGAAACCAGATTGCATAGCGGGAGACGGTACGGTGTGTTTCGAAAAGGTCAGTAATCTGTTTGTTAACTTGGCTTTCAAAGACCTTAGAAAGACAGGGTAGGATAGATACAGGTCTATAGCAGTTTGGGTCTAGAGTGTCTCCCCCTTTGAAGAGGGGGATGACCGCGGCAGCTTTCCAATCTTTGGGAATCTCAGATGATACGAAAGAGAGGTTGAACAGGCTAGTGATAGGGGTTGCAACAAATTCGGCAGATAATTTTAGAAAGAGAGGGTCCAGATTGTCTAGCCCGGCTGATTTGTAGTGGTCCAGATTTTGCAGCTCTTTCAGAACATCCGCTATCTGGATTTGGGTGAAGGAGAAATGGGTAGGCTTGGGCGAGTTGCTGTGGGAAGTGGAGGGCTGTTAACCGGGTTAGGGGTAGCCAGGTGGAAAGCATGGCCAGCCGTTGAAAAATGCTTATTGAAATTCTCAATTATAGTGGATTTATCGGTGGTGACAGTTTCCTAGCCTCAGTGCAGTGGGCAGCTGGGAGGAGGTGCTCTTATTCTCCATGGACTTTACAGTGTCCCAGAACTTTTTTGAGTTTGTGCTACAGCATGCAAATTTCTGGTTGAAAAAGCTAGCCTTATCTATCCTAACTGCCTGTGTATATTGGTTCCTAACTTCCCTGAAAAGTTGCATATCACAGGGGCTATTCGATGCTAATGCAGAACGCCACATGATGTTTGGAAAGAACCAAGGGCTATATCTGTTCTTGGTTCTACATTTTTTGAACGGGACATGCTTATTTAAGGAAGGCACTTTTAAAGAATACCCAGGCATCCTCTACTGACGGGATGAGGTGAATATCCTTCCAGGATACATGGGCCAGGTCGATTAGAAAGGCCTGCTCGCTGAAGTGTTTTAGGGAGCGTTTGACAGTGATGAGGGGTGGTCGTTTGACCGCAGTCCCATTACGGATGCAGGCAATGAGGCAGTGATCGCTGAGATCTTGGTTGAAAACAGCAGAGGTGTATCTGAAGGGCAAGTTGGTTAAGATGATATCTAGGAGGGTGCCCGTGTTTACAGATTTGGGGTTGTACCTGGTGGGTTCATTGATAATTTGTGTGAGATTGAGGGTATCAAGTTTAGATTGTAGGATTTTCTGGGTGTTAAGCATGTCCAGTTTAGGTCACCTAGCAGCACGAGCTCTGAAGATAGATGGGGGCAATCAATTCAAATATGGTGTCCAGGGCACAGCTGGGGGCAGAGAGTGGTCTAGAGCAAGCGGCAACGGTGAGAGACTTGTTTCTGGAAAGGTGGATTTTTAAAAGTAGAAGCTCAAATTGTTTGGGTACAGACCTGGATAGTAAGACAGAACTCTGCAGGCTATCTCTGCAGTAGATTGCAACACCGCCCCCTTTGGCAGTTCTATCTTGTCGGAAGATGTTATAGTTTGGGATGGACATTTCAGGGTTTTTGTTGGTCTTCCTAAGCCAGGATTCAGACATGGCTAGGACATCCGGGTTGGCAGAGTGTGCTAAAGCAGTGAATAAAACAAACTTAGGGAGGAGGCTTCTAATGTTAACATGAATGAAACCAAGGCTTTTACGTTTACAGAAGTCAACAAAAGAGAGCACCTAGGGAGTAGGAGTGGAGCTAGGCACTGCAGGGCCTAGATTAACCTCTACATCACCAGAGGAACATAGGAGGAGTAGGATAAAGGTATGGCTAAAGGCTGGTCGTCTATTACGTTCAGAACAAAGAGTAAAAGGAGCAGGTTTCTAGGCGCGATAGAATAGATTCAAGGTATAATGTACAGACAAAGGTATGGTAGGATGTGAGTACATTGGAGGTAAACCTAGGCATTGAGTAATGATGAGAGAGATATTGTCTCTAGAGACATTTAAACCAGGTGATGTCACCGCGTATGTGGGAGGTGGAACTAAATGGTTGGTTAAGGCATATCGAGCAGGACTAGAGGCTCTACAGTGAAATAAGACAATAATCACTAACCAGGAAAGTAATGGACAGGGCATATTGATATTAGGGAGAGGCATGCATTGCCGGGTGATCACAGGGGTCCAGTGAGTGGTTGGGCTGGCTGGAGACATGGCGATTCAGACAGCTAGCAGGCCGGGGCTAGCAAGCTAGCAGAAGGGTCTTAGAGGGATGTCTCGGTGGAGGAAAGTCTGTTTTACCCTCCGCGTGTGGTGACGTCGATAGACCAGTCGTTATAGATTAGTAGGGTTCCAAGTTACAGAGGTGTCCAAGTCCAATTGGCCAAATAGATATAGTGGCCCAAGAAATTGGCCGATGGATCTATTCAGCTACCAGTCCAATATGCTCTAGACAGCTAGCGGGCCGTGGCTAGCAGCTAGCGGGCCGCGGTTAGCAGGCTAGCAGATGGGCATTCAGGGGACGTCGCAATGTAGGGGCCAGTTGAGTACCTCCTTGAGCAGATTACGTCGTAATCCAGTCGTGAAGGATCGGCGGGGTTCCGTGCCCCGTACCGTCAGTAAAAGGGGTCCGGGTATTGTAGCCAGGAGTGGCTGATGGGCCTCTTCAGCTAGCTGGTAGAATGGGCCTAACATGGGCTAGCTCCAGACTAATTGGTGCTTGCTTCGGGACAGACATTAGCCAAGAGTAGTCACTCGGGTAGCAGCAACATTATTACCTTGCACACCATTTTTTTAAGGTTCAGGGTTCAAGTTTTAGTCTACTATGTGCACTATTTCGACTGTGACGGCCATACATTATAAAGTGGTTCATGAGCGGCATGTCATCTTGATCAATGGCAGGACTTTGACAAGTCTATTTATGTGACTACTGGCAAAAACATATTCCCCATGATTTTGGAGCAAAGTCTCATGATTACTCTGTCTGACCATACAGTCTCTCTAAAAACAACAAATGCTGCTCAGATTAAAAACATACTTGAATGTCACTAGTCACTAGTCAGGTCAGTCAGTTTCTGATTTTTACTTGTGAGGATGAGATGCTATTCTGGCATTATCCTTTGTGTTCTGGGTTGAAAAGCATGGCTTCTAGAGACCTTGTTTTATATGAAATTCAATTACATATTTTATCCATTCTGTTTGTATGACTTTTATTTAATTTAACCTTTATTTTAGCTATAGATATAGTTGTAATTTTTTTGTCACTCAAACACCACATGAATACACATTAGACATGGCAAAATGTATAGAATTGCAGGAAAGAAGCTTAACAGCTGCAAAATTCAGTGCTTATTCCCATAGAAATAGGTGAGGGGGGGGGAAATATCACATAGACATCAATTGTCAACATACAGTACAGATGTAGGGGGGGACGCGGAATGTTCCCCAATGCTGGAAGGGGGCCCTGAATGAAAAAGCTTGGGAACACCTGATCTAAGTGACAACTACATAACCCATATATACCGTACCGTATGATGTTTTGGTCGCAAACTTCATGTTGGTATATCACATAGACATCAATTGTCAACATCAATTGCTGCAGGAAAATTACCATGCTGCAGGAAAATAATCATGCAGCAACAGGAAATGTTGTTTATTATGCGGATTATAAATAATGGACATTTTTGTAGGGGTTGATACATTTTTCTTGCTCAGGGGCAGAACAACAGACATTTACCTTGTCAGCTCTGTGATTTGATCCAGCAACCTTTCAGTTACTGGCCCAACACTCTAACCACTAGGCTACCTCTAGGCTATCTGCCACACTACAGTACATCAGCAGATGGTGAGTATGTTACTCTAATATTTCTCTATCAGGACTCTGATTCTGGATCTGCTATTATTAATGGATAAATTATCTCTAAACAATTTCACTGAAGTCCATGGAGAGGCTGGCTTCTGTCGTGCATTATCTGAGATCAGCTGTCTCATGCTCTGGTTTAGAGAGTGACACCTACTAAAGCACTCACAGGAGGAGGGTCAGTGCCTACCAGCTGACAGTGATTAAAGACTCCTACACTGTAATGAAGTTTGCAATGAAGACATGTAGGTCTGATCTAGGGAACCATTTGAGGATAGGAGTCAGGTGACGCCAGAGCAGACACGGCATGGGTGCCGGTATTCCCTTTGAAATAAATATTTTCCCTTTTGTATATTTAACCGTGATACCAAGCATTTCTAATAAACATACTAGTTAAATATGTATTGCCAGTAACAGTGTGCTACATCAATAATTCACCATGTTTTTACAAGTTCTGCTTTATGATAAAGGAGGTATAAACAGCATTTGGGGTGGGTATGATATTACAAGAAACAGCCTGTTTAAAAGGGGAGGATGATATAGCAGAATGATGACTTCTATGTGGGATTGAGTAAAGGTACCTGATGGTAAAATCACGGGCACACATTGTGCACACACTCCTCAGGTTCCTGCGTCAGAGTGGCTGAGGCGTTGGGTATTTCACAGAGGTGGGAAACATGGCTTGCAGAGGTGGCTGACCCAGTTAGCTGAAATAGACTGGCTTTAGATTTGGGGAGGGGACACAGATAGGGGTTTGGGGGGGGTGCGGGGGTACAGGGGTCAGGAGTGACGTGACAGGTGTGACTGGGGTCACAGTCCCCAGAGTAACCTCATACTAGTATAATGCTCACGCCACCTTCCCATACTCAATTCTCCTACTCAAAACAAAGCTTTCAAAACGAGACCCTCCCCACTCACTATGCCACCCCCCAAAAACCTCTCAATAATTGTTTCTCATGATGTATTGGAAATTGCCATTGAATTTCCCTTGTAGTAATAATGGTGAATTGGATTTAAATACTATTTTAGCAGGTGTTCAAAAACCTTTAGGTGGGGGGGGACTTAGTAAAGACTTGGAATAAAAACGGGTATGGTCTATAAAGGTACAACGATCTGTGCAGTGTGACCATTTTTTACATTTTAGTAGACACTCTTATTCAGAGAGACTTACAGGAGCAATTAGGGTTAAGTGACTTGCTCAAGGGCACATTGACAGATTTCACCTTGTCAGCTCAGGGATTTGAAACCAGCAACATTTTGGTACTGGCCCAACCTCTTAATCACTAGGCTACCACCCAGCCCAGAATTAGTGCAACCTGTAATAGTAGAATGGTAATTTGGACTATTGTAAGATGTCTGATTTTAGTGAGTTCTAACAACACCTTAAAGTGATAGTTCTCTCTTTTTACATTTTAGCTTCTTTTTTACTTCCCTGGGACGTTATCATTTCCTCCAACATGTTTTTAAATTCGTTAGCTTGTTATTTAGCAACGTACAAAATCTCCTGGCTAGCATTTTTGGAGAATGCCATTTTTGGAGAATGACATTTTTGTTGCTACATTGTTTAATCTACTTATAGCCAGACATTTTGCCAGATAAACAATAGGAAACCATCTGTATTATGGAAAGATTATATCACCTTTTTATACCAACAAATCCCTAATTTGCTCTTGGGGATAAAGCAACCAATTTATAGTAAAATAAAATAAAAGCTTATCCTGGTCTTTCTCTGTGAAAGCTGAATGGTTTTCAACATAGCATGTATTGATCAGATATGGGTGCGTCTTTAGCTTGCAGGTATAGCTCTATAAATACCAAGAGAGTTTATGCAACAAATACTGCATATTTTGATCTGTTAGCCAAATGGGAGTCCCTCCATTGAAACAGGTCTAGTGTTTATACAAGTTCTGATGTTATTTTAGCCATGACTGTGCCCATCTGTCTTTAAAAGAAATAAAATGTTATTAGTCACATACACGTATTTAACAGAT
This sequence comes from Oncorhynchus tshawytscha, assembly GCF_018296145.1. Taxonomy (NCBI): domain Eukaryota; kingdom Metazoa; phylum Chordata; class Actinopteri; order Salmoniformes; family Salmonidae; genus Oncorhynchus; species Oncorhynchus tshawytscha. Next base: position 22,214,730 of record NC_056445.1, read on the forward strand.
GTTATTGTGGGTCTAGCTAAATGCTTGTGTCCCTAGCTCCAACAGTGCAGTAGTATCTAACAATTCACAACAATACACAAATCTAAAAGTAAAATAATTGAGTTAAGATATGTATGAATATTAGGACGAGCAATGTCGGAGTGGCATTGACTAAATACAGTAGAATAGAATTAAGCAATAAGGCCCAAGGGGGTGTGGTATATGGCCAATATATCACGGCTAAGGGCTGTTCTTACGCACGACGCATTGCGGAGTGTCTGGACACCGCCCTTAGCCGTGGTATATTGGCCATATACCACAAACCCCCAAGATGCCTTATTGCTATTATAAACTGGTTACCAATGTAATTGGAGCAGGAAAACAAATGTTTTGTCATACCTGTGTTATACGGTCTGATATACCACTGCTGTCAGACAATCAGCATTCAGGGTTCAAACCACTCAGTTTATAATACAGTATATACATATGAGATGATAAAGCAGTATGTAAACATTATTCAAATGACTAGTGTTCCATTATTAAAGTGGCCAGTGATTCCAAGTCTATGTATATAGGGCAGCAGCCTCTAAGGTGGTAGCCGGCTAGTGATGGCTATTTAACAGTCTGATGTCCTTGAGATAGAAGCTGTTTTACAGTCTCTCTGTCCCAGCATTGATGCACATGTACTGACCTCGCCTTCTGGTTGACAGTGAGGTGAACATGCCATGGCTCAGGTGGTTGATGTCCTTGATGATCCTTAGGGCCTTCCTGTGACATCGGGTGCTTGTAGGTGTCCTCGAGGGCAGGCAGTGTGTCCCCAGGGATGCGTTGGGCAGACCGTACCACCCTCTGGAGAGCCCTGTGGTTGCGGGCGGTGCAGTTGCCATACCAAGCGATGATACATCCCGACAGGATGCTCTCAATTGTGCATCTGTAAAAGTTTCTTAGGGTCTTAGGGGCCAAGCCAAATTTATTCAGCCCCCTGAGTTTTAAAGGTGCAATATGCAGAAATTTCTTTGCCATTTCCTGGTTGCTAATTTCAGTTTGTGACAAAACAAACAAGAAAGTATAGAGCCTTCAAATTCAACTCTGGACCTCGAAGCCAGTTCCACTTCATTTTTTAATTGTTCCCCTTTAATAAGGGACTGATTTAGACCTGGGACACCAGGTGGGTGCAATGAATTATCAAGTAGAACAGAAAACCAGCAGGCTCCGGACCTCGTAGGGTAAGAGTTGAATACCCCTGGTGTAGAGAATCGTTGTACCATCTAAACCGCTGTGAAATATCTTTTACATAACCAAAAATATTGTATTTTCAGCTGTTTTAGATAGTGTACAAAACCAAAAGTAAAAGACATAAAAACTAAACTTTAGAATGAGAAGCATACTGCACACAGAACAGATCTACCACTTGCTTACAATGAGAATGACAGATCTATAACTTTCTATGTGAATTTGTTTGGGTCACCCAAAAAGTTGCATATTGCAGCTTTAAATAGTGGGTAGGTATGGTGTCCATTTCAGTAGAGTGATTTTTGCTCAACCCCAATACCTGTCAGTCAAATAGAAAGCAGACGGGAAATGGGGTCACTGAGCCAAATAGGGTTTAGCCAGTAGCAACTGACAAAAAGTCCAAGTATATATATCCAGATTTTCAATGTATTTTCATGATCTGACACGGTCAAGTTACAGTAGACATGGGACCAAGTCCCAATTATTTCAAGTTCGGAGTAACATCAAATCAGCCATGTTTTTTGGACAGCTGTGAGACGCAACTGGTACAACTCCACAGATGTCAGTGTTGCCTGCTGCATCAGTTCTGTAAGCTGCATGTAAGTGCAGCAGCAACGCATGCAAGCAGACTTACATCCCTGTTGTGTGTACCTCCGTATCAAGTCTATTTTCTATGGAGCATAAATACACAGTGTCTTACACTTCAGACTCAGACAAGTTATGTCTCTGAGATTGCCTGAGGTTGTAGAAGTTTGTGTAAAACTGAACTTGGTAGAATACTCACCGTATGCTAACCCAATACTTCTGCTGTAGTTAATCATAGTTAGTATTGACCTTCAAGTCTCAAGAAGGTTCCAAGTTAAGAGCGTCAAGTCTCAAGAAGTCGTCCTGTGAACATAGTGAAAGTGGGAATGGTATTTGTATCAAAAAAGTGTTGAAATGGTATAACTCATCTGTTCAGTCAGTTTTAGTCTTACTCAAGTCCCTTTCGGTCTTAGTGTAAGGTTTGCCGTAATTTGCTCAGTCATAAAAATTGGAGTCTTAAGTCATGAAACACTTGGTAAGTCTGGGTGGAGTGTCATGTCATATTTTTCCTACTTTGAATCAAGCCTACAACTCTGTTGTGTAGAATACATTAGGCTGCATTCAATATGGTCAATAATCAGGATGGAAAATGAACATGCATTATGTAAAGTCAGGCTTCAGATGGATGTGTTGAGTCAAATATAGGAAGACCAAGCGTTTTCGAACAGCAGACGCCAGCTGTTCTTGTAGAATAATAAACAACTGTATTTTATTGGCTCTCAACATGACCTGGACTTTAATTATTCGAGGGACAAACAGTACTCAAGAGTGAATGTGAAAATGTGTCTATTTTTGCATGAGAGAACATCTGTGTACTCAGTTCATCTCACAGACAGACACAGAGGAAGTTCCCCAACCAACTGAAAAATAGAAGGCCCCCTATGGCTCCCTGTCCCTGTTCCTAGCTGTTTACTCAGGTGGGTAGGGGCCACTCAGTCACAGCTCTGGGATCAGTGTTTAAGACAGGGCTCAGCAGAGCAATTTGTTCACAGGCATTGTCACTTACGATGGCCCCTTTAAATCCAAACATGCATAACAGGGGCACTGACAAAAAGCCAGCGTTATGAATGGTTAGAAGATCCCTAATAACACAGACGTCGACACATCTGAGTGGTATCATTTCCATTACATCATGTCGCACTTCAGCAAACGTCTTTTGCAAAGTACTTTTAAATTACGATTAGACTCTTGATCAGAACAATGGATACTGTCTCCTCAACTCAGATTTGGGTGTACTTCTTGTCATTATGTCTGGGTAATATTTGTATTCTTCATCCATGCATGCAAGCTCATTCATGCACACCAGGTTTTGCTCAATGGTATAGCAATGGCTCCACAGTCTTGGTCATAAATTAAATTATACAGTAATAGGTGCCTCAGTTCTGTCCCTCTCTGTTACCTTATTTTTATTTTGGGGACTCTGGCTTGACATCAGACCAATTATCAAATTCCAGTCTCCTGTTTTCAATTTGTAAATTAATTCACATTTTTAACTATGGAAACTACTAAAGAGCTATTCCATAAACCATAGGAAGTTGTATTTATTTATACATTTTATCTGAATAATTATAGAATTGTCGATTTCCATCGGAAATTGATTACCGGTAAGACAAATTAGTTAAAATAGGTAAAACATAATAATAACACATAGCACTATGATTCCTGTCAGTCTTATGACATCTACCCAATCCATCTCTAATTGCACAGTTGGTTGCTCTGACTGGAATTCAAAAGTTGCCTAAGGGGTTTCTGCATTACACTTTCAGAAATGTGTTTGATTCATACAGCATTTTATCCAACATGGAGGAAATTGACACCATTAGGGCATTTAGCCACCATTAGGGTTACCATTTAGCCAACATTAGGGTTACCATTTAGGCCCCATTAGGGCATTTAGCCACCATTAGGGTTACCATTTGCCACCATTAGGATTGCCATTTAGGCCCTATTAGGGCATTTAGCCACCATTAGGGTTACCATTTAGCCACCATTAGGGTTACCATTTAGTCACCATTAGGGTTACCATTTAGTCACCATTAGGGTTACCATTTAGTCACCATTAGGGTTACCATTTAGCTACATTAGGGCATTTAGCCACTATTAGGGTTACCATTTGCCACCATTAGGGTTGCCATTTAGGCCCTTTTAGGGCATTTAGGCCCCATTAGGGCATTTAGCCACCATTAGGCTTACCATTTAGCCACCATTAGGGTTACCATTTAGCTACATTAGGGCATTTAGCCACTATTAGGGTTACCATTTAGCCACCATTAGAGTTACCATTTATCTACCATTTGGGTTACCATTTAGTCTCCATTCAGTCATTTAGCCACCATTAGGGTTACCATTTAGTCACCATTAGGGTTAACATTTAGCCACCATTAGGGTTACCATTTAGTCACCATTAGGGTTACCATTTAGTCACCATTAGGGTTACCATTTAGTCACCATTAGGGTTACCATTTAGCTACATTAGGGCATTTAGCCACTATTAGGGTTACCATTTAGCCACCATTAGAGTTACCATTTAGCCACCATTAGAGTTACCATTTATCTACCATTTGGGTTACCATTTAGTCTCCATTCGGTCATTTAGCCACCATTAGGGTTACCATTTAGTCACCATTAGGGTTAACATTTAGCCACCATTAGGGTTACCATTTAGTCACCATTAGGGTTACCATTTAGTCACCATTAGGGTTACCATTTAGTCACCATTAGGGTTACCATTTAGCTACATTAGGGCATTTAGCCACTATTAGGGTTACCATTTGCCACCATTAGGGTTGCCATTTAGGCCCCATTAGGGCATTTAGCCACCATCAGGCTTACAATTTAGCCACCATTAGGCTTACCATTTAGCCACCATTAGGGTTACCATTTAGCCACCATTAGGGTTACCATTTAGTCTCTATTAGGGTTACCATTTAGCCAACATTAGGGTTACCATTTAGCCACCATTAGGGTTACCATTTAGTCACCATTAGGGTTACCATTTAGTCACAATTAGGGTTACCATTTAGTCACCATTAGGGTTACCATTTAGCTACCATTAGGGTTACCATTTAGCCACCATTAGGGTTACCATTTAGTCTCTATTAGGGTTACCATTTAGCCAACATTAGGGTTACCATTTAGCCACCATTAGGGTTAACATTTAGCCACCATTAGGGTTACCATTTAGTCACCATTAGGGTTACCATTTAGTCACCATTAGGGTTACCATTTAGTCACCATTAGGGTTACCATTTAGCTACATTAGGGCATTTAGTCACCATTAGGGTTACCATTTAGTCACAATTAGGGTTACCATTTAGTCACCATTAGGGTTACAATTTAGCTACATTAGGGCATTTAGCCACTATTAGGGTTACCATTTAGCCACCATTAGAGTTACCATTTATCTACCATTTGGGTTACCATTTAGTCTCATTCGGTCATTTAGCCACCATTAGGGTTACCATTTAGCCACCATTATGGTTACCATTTAGCCACCATTAGGGTTACCATTTAGTCAACACAGATACCATTTAGTCACCATTAGGGTTACCATTTAGCTACATTAGGGCATTTAGCCACTATTAGGGTTACCATTTAGCCACCATTAGAGTTACCATTTATCTACCATGTGGGTTACCATTTAGTCTCATTCGGTCATTTAGCCACCATTAGGGTTACCATTTAGCCACCATTAGGGTTACCATTTAGCCACCATTAGAGTTACCATTTAGCCACCATTAGAGTTACCATTTATCTACCATTTGGGTTACCATTTAGTCTCATTTGGTCATTTAGCCACCATTAGGGTTACCATTTAGCCACCATTAGGGTTACCATTTAGCCACCATTAGGGTTACCATTTAGTCAACATTAGGGTTATCATTTAGTCTCCATTCGGGCATTTAGCCACTATTATGGTTAACATTTAGCCAACATTAGGGTTACCATTTAGCCACCATTAGGGTTACCATTTAGCCATGTCCTCTCAGTCTTTTAAGTGTTGTGTATTATCCTTCCAAGTTGTGTGTGTCACATCTGTCTTCAACACAGTTGTGACTGACTAACAGATGGCTTTCTGCTTATTCTGGTGTACTGTTGTGTACATCATCTGACCCCAGAATGACCTCTGACTTCTTGAACTGGATTGTCTCGTGATTGTTTGTCTTAAAATGTATGTATCACAGCCCATTGTTTTTGTACCCTAATCATTAAAAATGTTAATGGTTCTGGAAGTTTCGAAACGTGTTAATTTGTAAGATCAAGGACACAAAACCTACCAGAGGTATAAAGCAGTAATCTTACTCTTTTGGCAACAGAATTGAATAAATGCTTGTTGTATGTTGATATGCCCTCTATGGTTAGAGCAGGTTGTGGTTTAGGTCAGCATCTGGACAAAAGTAAACAAATAGTCTCTTCAGCTAACCCTATAAGTTCAGCTGTGAGGCTACAGGTCAGTATTTGTACATTTATTTTCTCATCAAAACGATGAGCTAAGAGTATCTGCTGGGTGGGATACTTCTCCAATAGTCATCCTCAGCTAATTCTCCTTGGACGGTAGACAATCGGCAGAATATTTTGCCCTAACGGAAGATAGGATGAACGGAACCCCCAACAATATCCTCCCTCTTCTTTATTTCTGGGTAATAATTATCTTTCATGGAGGGAAAAATGCTATCTGTTCTATGTACATTGAGCCAGGATGACACTTTAAAACATCCCACGTCTGTAATGTGGTGTATAGAATATTAAATTCAACAGCTAGCTGTCTCTGGGTCAGAATTAGGTCACATACATATCTGTCCTCTAGCTGTTTCTAAGTCCATTGGGGATGTCTTGTATGTTTACGGTCTAACCATGACGGGGGGGCAACAGTAAGTGTCAGTAGTCTGGAGGTCATGACTAGTTTGGGGTCATGTACTCTGAAAATACCACAGGTGTGTTTACTGTTTTTCAGAAGTGGCAAATCTTGTCACAACATAAGGGCACCATAGAAACTTATAAATATAGTTGTTTGTCAAATGACCCTTGGACTAGTTTTCACCATTTCACTATTCACAACACTTTGTACCTTTAGGTACAAAATGGCCATTCAGGTGGAATAGGCCTAACTGTCAATACAGATTTGTGTTGAGAGTGAAAATCATAATCCCCATTATCCAATTAGATAAGGCATATATAGCTGTTGTTATGACTGCATTTAGGCACACTGTACCATTCTCATTAGAGACTAACCCTTAGGAGGCCCCTGCTGTGCCTCAAAGACCAGTCTGGGCGCTCAATGCCAAGGTCAACTGCATAATTTCCAAATTTTTCCGCTCCTCTACCCTCGCTTTATTTGTTGAGGTCGTTATGTAAAACCCATTATGTAATCTATTTTTCAGACGGTTATTTTCCTGGCCCCTGTTCTCTAATGGGGAAGGGGTTAGGGGGTCGCATCCCTCTGTTGACGTTCACATAGCCATGATAAGAGCCCAGCTCATCTCCTGCTGTTGTGCTTCATTCACAAGGCACCCAAACACGCAAACGAATGGTCAGGTCAGATTGGAGGAGCGCTGCAAAAATACACACGTGTCCAACGGAACTGTCCACAACATGCAGCAACACGTGCCAGTCCACCCTCCACATCATGACCGCCAGTAACATGCCGATCCACAGTGAAACCAACCGACGCATGAAACTGTAGACGTGTCTGCTGAAACCAGACCCGGCTCACTTTCTTATTATTTATTTGTTTTTATGAAGGACATAACTGCTGCAGCTGTACATAGTCTATCGGTAAATAGCCCACCCAATTTTACCTACCTCATCCCCATACTGTTTTTATTTACTTTTCTGCTCTTTTGCACACCAATATCTCTACCTGTACATGACCATCTGATCATTTATCACTCCAGTGTTAATCTGCAAAATTGTAATTATTTGCCTACCTCCTCATGCCTTTTGCACACAATGTATATAGACTCTCTTTTTTTTCTACTGTGTTATTGACTTGTTTATTGTTTACTCCATGTGTAACTCTGTGTTGTCTGTTCACACTGCTATGCTTTATCTTGGCCAGGTCGCAGTTGCAAATGAGAACTTGTTCTCAACTAGCCTACCTGGTTAAATAAAGGTGAAATTTAAAAAAATAAAAAATAAAAATAACAGGTGTCTCATCATACCATAAGAGGCTACATTTGTTTTGAGGCTTTATAAACGTATATTAAAGAGTCTAATATTATGTAGAGCATTATGACCCTCTATGTCATGCTCATAAAGGCTTTATGAATGCTACATTATCACCACTCAGAGGTGAAGTTCACTACACCGCTGGATCACAGTCAATACACACCTCATGGACTAGAACATGATGGACAAACTACTAGCATGTGATGGGATCTGAGGACAGCCGATTGGCCTTCCCACATGGTCATACAGTGAGTATAGAAAACATTAAGGACACCTGCTCTTTCCATGACATAGAATGACCAGATGAATCCAGGTGAAAGCTATGATCCCTTATTGATGCCACTTGTTAAATCCACTTCAATCAGTGTAGATGAAGGCGAAGAGACAGGTTAAAGAAGGATTTTTAAGTCTTGTGACAATTGAGACATGGATTGTGTCTGCCATTCAAAGGGTGAATGGGCAAAATGTAAGTGCCAAGCGCACTGGTTTGTGTCAAGAACTGCAACGCTGCTGGGTTTTTCACCCTCAACAGTTTCCCGTGTGTGTCAAGAATGGTCCACCACCCAAAGAACATCCAGCCCACTTGACACAACTCTGGGAAGCATTGGAGTCAACATGGGCCAGCATCCCTGTGGAACGCTTTCGACACCTTGTAGAGTCCATGCCCTGACTAATTGTTCTGAGGGCAAAAGGGAGGGAAGGGTGGAGGGGCAACTCAATATTAGTAAGGTGCTCTTAATGTTTGGTATACTATATACCACCCTGCATACCACTGCTGGCTTGCTTCTGAAGCTAAGCAGGGTTGGTCCTGGTCAGTTCCTGGATGGGAGACCAGATGCTGCTGGAAGTGGTTTTGGAGGGCCAGTAGGAGGCACTCTTTCCTCTGGTCTAAAAAATACCCCAATGCCCCAGGGCAGTGATTGGGGACACTGCCCTGTGTAGGGTGCTGTCTTTCGGATGGGACGTTAAACAGGTGTCTCTGAGGTCATTAAAGATCCCATTGCACCTATCGTAAGAGTAGGGGTGTTAACCCCGGTGTCCTGGCTAAATTCCCAATCTGGCCCTCAAACCATCCTGGTCACCTAATAATCCCCAGTTTACAATTGGCTCAATAATCCCCCTCCTCTCCCCTGTAACTATTCCCCAGGTCGTTGCTGAAAATGAGAATGTGTTCTCAGTCAACTTACCTGGTAAAATAACGGATGAATAGAAATAAATAAATATACTCTGAACTTCTGTCTGGCCAGACAGGAGAGGTGTTAATTTTTCATTGTCAAGCACTTCATCTCACGGGATCTCACACTATCAAATGGTCACCATTCAAAATGTGACAAACCACTACAAAAACAAGTGCGAAGGTGACAATCCCCAAAATGAGATTAATGTGTATGTCTACCGGCTTCACACAACCCACTGGCCTATCGACTTCACACAACCTACTGGCCTATCGGCTTCACACAACCTACTGGCCTACCGGCTTCACACTACTTACTCGCCTACCGGCTTCATACTACTTACTGGCCTATTGGCTTCACACTACTTACTGGCATGTGATTGTCTCACAGAAATGCTACTGACACAATCATGCGACTGTTACAAGTGTGTTATTATGTACCACCAGTGTAGAGGGGAGGATTTGATGCATGTGCACCCTTCTTGATCTGCAGCAAAATAGTCACTACTTCATGAACTAGCACACCTGATTGAACTGACCAATGGCGTGTTACTTTAACTTGTTAGGGATAGGGTCTAGTTTCCTGAATTTCCGCCCGACAGACGTGCCCAAAGTGGATATTGTGGGCAGATTTGGAGAGAGTTCCTCAGTGAGATGAGGTATTCCGTTCTGGGAGTTTTTATGCTGTGTCACTGAGCAATTCAAGGCTGCCCCTCGTGAGGTGCTCGCACAAACAAGGACTTTGTGTAATGAGCATCATGCGCCTGTTGTTTTCATAAATTCAATTGCGCTAATTTAACAAACAGCACTGGAGATTGGGAGGCTTCAGTGGTGGTTGTAGTGGGTTGGCACTGGGTGAACGTAGCCCTATACTTCCATGAAGCAGTTGAAAAAGCGGACGCCTGTCTAGCGTCACAGCACCATCATGCTCTTTTTGAGAGCTGTATTCTGCTCTTTCATCCCACTCCTCCAAGTGAGGGGAGGGGGCAAGGGAAGCGACTCAGTGGGAGGTTGTTATTGTTTTCTGTGTGTTGGACTGAGTGGAGCCATGGACTGTAGATTACATGATTTTAGCTGCATCTGTGTTCAGCTCATTGTAAGGATGGGCGACCACCTGTACCCTCCATTAGCTTCCCGTCAACATTATATTTTTGGACTTGACCCCGTGACCCCCAAGCAGATCACAACAGGAGCCATTCCCCAAGCCCCTGCGCCTTTGGTTCAAAAAGCAAGCCACCAACATGTCTGGGTTTAATAATAATAAAATAAAAAAACAAAGCCAGAATCTTAGCAATTACATTCAATTCTAATTTACAAACTGTCTCTGGTAGCGAACATTCATACAAACTTTCAAGCTATTTAACGTCAGAATCTAATTCAAGGACCCCAGCAATATGTTCTACCTGGAATTCAAACCCAGTGATCTTCCCTCTGATGAACAGGTCGTATTATTTACCTCTGTGTAAATACAGGATACAGGACGGGTATTTTCTGTCCCAATGGGTTCAAAGTCATGATGTCGGGTGCAGACAAAAATGTAGGCAGTTGCCTGTTTGTCGACTTTTAAACTATAGGAGTCACACACACCTCTACATACAGTAATAACACTAAACTGACATGGCCGACAGGAACGCACAAGTGCGCACGCACACACATGCACACACACACACTCAAAAATACATACAAGTACTAGAAACCAGTTCCATTAACAGTGAGATTGTTATTAAAATGAAGAACTATCAAATACTTTGAATTTGCCTATAGTTCTTTGCTAGAATGGTGGATCTTCTCCCTTGCAAAGATCCATACCGCAAATGGTACTTAAGTATGTAGCCTTGCACAAACGTTGGCTTGTGTGAGCCAGAATGGCTAATAGAGGCAGGAGCCTATCTCCTGTTTCTGTAGTGTGAGGCATCTTGATGTAGAAGTACACCCCTGGAAGGGACGCTAGGCTATTGCAGGGCCTTACCCTCAATCTATCTCCTTAATGCTTAGTGCCAAGCAGGTCCCACTTTTACAGTCTTTAGTATAACTCGCCCGGGGATCAAACTCCCAATCGTCCTTAATTACCTTCCAGGGCAGCAGGTAGCCTAGCGGTTAAAAGTGTTAGGCCAGTAACTGAAAGGCTGCTGGTTCAAGTCCTGACTAAGTGAAAAATCTCTGCGATGTGCCCTTGAGCAAGGCACGTAACGCTAATTGCTCCTGCAAGTTGCTCTGAATAAGAGTGTCTGATAAAATGTCAATCTCAGGGCTGACACTAACCACAATGCCACAGAGTTGGTAGACAGAATGGACTCATTGTGTATCTGTCTCAATACTCAGACTGTGAAAACATTGTATGAGTATATTAGTGTTATGGACATCTTTTATGTTTCCTTTAACAACTTTGTCCAGCTGTGTTTGTCATATAGATAGCAACAGACAACATGGGTAAAAAGTTACATCGCATGGAATTACATGGAGAAACCAGAAACTACAAAAATGAGAGAACATGTTCCAAGTAGCAGGACTTTGGATGTGTGCTGATTTGGTGTTTGGCGGTAAAGTTTACAATCAATAATTTGAGACTATTTTCCTTCGGTCATGGTGAACGATTTGGGTCCTTTGATGGCAATCATTAGCAACCATGAACAAAGATTATCACAGTTACAGACTATGTCTTGTGATGCTACAACTGGCTTGCATCTCAGTAGGTACAACCTCTTCTTGGTCACAAAATTGCAATTTGTAATAGTGTTACTAATGTAGCACTGAATTGGTAAGGCATCTGACTTCTTGTAAATGCTTGTTTATGTCTCTGGCTTACAGTCGGCTACATTAATATTTGGAATGGTGACTCAAATAACCTTTTTTAACCTGATTAACAGTGCTAGGCTGGACCATTTACTGGAAGCATGCATGTCACAGGTGAGTAAAGTTGCAGGTCAGACAGCTTGTCATTCATTCTTGATTGTACAGTACAGAGTATAAAAGCTTGCTCCCATTCAAAGTAGTGTACACACATCCAACCAGGTACACAGGCGCAGAGTACAAAACAAGACCGTGGAAAATATGCTTGACATTTAGGTTGTGAGAATTAGAAAGCTACTTCTGGAGAAGAAGAAAATGGCTTCTTAGGCCTTGCTAAGCAAACGACCTTCTGAGAGAGACAGGGAACCTGTTAGAAAGGTCAAAATGCCAAGAAAATCACGTTGGGAAAAAAAAATCATGCGTTGACACAATGTGAGCCATTTTCTAAGAACGCTCATGTTCTCCAACTCAACACATTTGTCATCCTAATGATTTATATGCCTAATGAATAAACAAAATCAATGAATATTAAATGATCACTGACGTATGGGAACTATGTCACCGTCACAGCCAGCGCTTGAACTGCACATACAACACTGAGATCTACTGTAGCAAACCCCTGATTTCTACAATGTGCAGAGTGTGATAGTAGATCTAGGAAGTTTACTAGCTCCATCCAGTGGCTACTCACAACCGTTACACAGAGGGCCCTATTCTAATGAAGCTGCTGCACTGCCTGTCATGCATTATGATAATGGTCATTTAGTATCAAATCAATAAAAGTGTTTTGATGTTGAAATAAAACTGATGATTTCTTTTTTTTAAAACACATTCTCTTTCTGCACAGAATGTGGTTTAAGTGCACACAGTAAACGTCAACATACCAATTGGGATCCAACAGGGCTTTCACCCTGGTCCTGAAGAAAGGTGGTAGGATGACAACCCATTACCATCTCATCCATTTAAATTAGGAATTATAACTTGTCCTGAAATCTATTTGATTTTACCTTCTGGCCTGGACTGAATGGACTTGAAATAGAATACTCTTCAATTTTGTATGAGCACTTTCATAAAGTTTGTATACAAATATATTTACAGTACATATGGTATGATATTGCCATTACCCAATTGCTATTCATTATTACCCAATAATAGCAGTAACTCAAACCCTAATGTTGTTGTGGTTTGTAGTCTACTGTTTAGCGTGCTTGTAGCGTTTATATGTTCCAAGGAATAAGCCGAACGGTACATCTCTGTCAGAACATGTGGCACCCTCAGTCAAAGCACGAGGGCGCCACTTCTCTACGGATGCCACCAATAGGTTTAAAGTACCAGAAAATACCCAACGTTACCACATTATTTCCTATCAAATACCAGGTAAATACCAGTCAAAACAGCAGTGGTGGATAAAGTACCCAATTGTCATACCTGAGTAAAAGTCAAGATACCTTAATAGAAATGACTTACGTAAAAGTGAAAGTCACCCAGTACAATACTACTTGAGTAAAAGTCTAAAAGTATTTGGTTTTAAACTATACTTAGGTATCAAAAGCAAATATAATTGCTAAAATATACTTAAGTATCATAAGTAAAAGTATTAATAATGTCAAAATCATTATATTAAGCAAACCAGACTGCACCATTTATTTTTATTTTTATGTACTTACTGATAGCCAGGGGCACACTTCAACACTTAGACATAATTTACAAACAAAGCATGTGTGTTTTAGTGAGTCCGCCAGAGGCAGAAGGATGACCAGGGATGTTCTCTTGATAAGTGCGTGAATTGGACCATTTTCCTGTTCTGCTAAACATTCAAAATGTAACAAGTACGTTTGGGTTTCAGGGAAAATGTATTAAGTAAAAAGTGAAAGTAGTCAAAAATATAAATAGTAAAGTACAGATACCCCCAAAAACTACTAAAGTAGAACTTTACACCACTGCAAAACAGTACTGATCATTTTATTGTGCTACAGATAAAATATGCCTACTCTACACATACAGAAGGTAGAATCATTGAGATATGATGCACTCATTACTCAAGCGCTAATAATTCATTGATATCAACAGGAAATGTGTCGTTTCATATTTGCATATCTCAAGTTGGGATTGAATAGTACACTAAATAGTGTGACATGACAGAGTTACACAGGAGTGTAAAACCTTCCCAGTATGAACAAAACAGAGAGGGAGAGAGCAAACCACCCACAGCGCATACACTGGTTGAATCAACGTTGTTTCAACGTTGTTTCCACATAATTTCTATGAAATTTGGTTGAACCAATGTGGAATAGACGTTGAATTGATGTAAAGGACAAACTTTCATGTAGTAAACATCAAGAAAACCCAGTTCTGTCAAGGGGAGCTCAGGTAGGTCACATCACAGACATGCATTAGCTGAAAAGAGAGAAAGAGGGAGTGTTCTATGATATGGAATGTACTGGATATATGGAAGTGTTTTCGATTCACTCTATTGTAGTGCTTTAATAGAATGTAAATTTAATGGTAGCTATTTTCAGGGGCGCAACTTTGGTTTTAGAAGTGGGGGGACATACCTTTTTTATCCAGTCGGACAAACACTCCAAACAGCCTACCCGACCGCTCGCAGGTGTCCGCATCTTCCTAAAGCACACCGTTGCCTCGTTTTGTATCACATTTCAATTATAAAATTGGGGGGGGGACAAAAATGACATTTCAGAATGTGGGGGAAACATGTCCCCCCCCTCCTGTCCCCAGTGAAAGTTGCGCCCCTGGATATTTTGAATGATAAAACATTTAATTGCCTTGAAATGAAATGTAGGTATTCTGGAATAACTACCTTCTCTGTTATAAGGATCGTGATGCATTTGGGCTCCAGATCCACTAAGACTCAAGTAAGCTTTATGCAGAAACAGCACTATGAAGTTATTTTCAGTTTATGTGAATGGAAATTGCATCACTTGTAATTCTCAGAAATCCACCCCTAATATATTTAGATGACATCAGTGTTTTCCCAGGAAGATTGCATCAAATGGGCTTCCAACAACTATTTAAATGATTGAATTATTTTTTATTTAACCTTTACTTAACTAGGCAAGTCAGTTAATTAAGAGCAAATTCGTACATTTACAATGATGGCTCCCGAATGGCGAAGCGGTCTAAGGCACTGCAACTCAGTGCTGGAGGCGTCACTACAGACCATGGTTTGATTCCAGGCTGTATCACAACTGGCCGTGATTGGGAGTCCTATAGGGCGGTGCACAATTGGCCCAGCCTCGTCCGGGTTAGGGTTTGCCCGGGGTAGGCTGTCATTGTAAATAAGCATTAGTTTCTTAACTGGCTTGCCTACTTAAATAAAGGTTAAATAAAATCTAAATTAAAAAATAAAACCCTGGTCTAACCTGGATGACGCTGGGCCAATTGCGTGCCACCCTATGGGACTCCTGATTACATCCTGTAGTGACGCCTCTAGCACTGCGATGCAGTGCCTTAGGCTGCTGAGCCACGCGGGAGGCCATTCATACTGAATATTTCTGTTTTCTATCATTTACCCCAAGCACATGAAGTGTCAGTGACTCAATGCGTCAGTTTTACATTTTCTGTTCACTTACTTATGGTGACAAAGCTAGTAACCGGAAGGTTGCAAGTTCAAACCCCCGAGCTGACAATGTACAAATATGTCGTTCTGCCCCTGAACAGGCAGTTAACCCACTGTTCCTAGGCCGTCATTGAAAATAAGAATTTGTTCTTAACTGACTTGCCTAGTTAAATAAAGGTAAAAAATTAAATAAATATACACTACACTGCTAATGTTGAGAACCTTAACATTGGACTGACTGAGGGAAAAGTTGGTTTCAACAGTTACATGTATTGCTTAGTTATTACATATTAACACTTACAATCACCTGTCAACATGCCAATTTAAGACACATGTACGTGTTGTAACCTGTGTATGTATTTAACACAACTAGGGATCAGTTACTGTAGCTACTAGCTGGAGGTGACAAAATACCCAGGACATGACTAAAGGGGAGGACTGAGTCTTGGGAAATTGTAGTTTTACGTTCCATTTTACAAACATTCTATACCAAATGAAATACAATGAGTAGACTGAAAGCAGCTCCAAGTCCCTCGTTGTTTACAGATCCCATGAAACCGGATAGGTGTAAACAATATGGCAGAAGCTCCCCAAAGTCCATTGAAAAGGCTAGATGGTGCCATCACCATTATTGCTTACATTTATACGGCTCCTTCAGATCTGTTAACACAGAAGGGATGGGGGCTAGGGGTTCAGGTCAAACATACATACAACTTTTATGAGGGCCCGATTACACAATTGAGTTAGAGTTGTTTGCACTAGACAACACAGCCTTAAACGGTCACAGATTTTAGTCCATCAGATTCCTTTTTCAGATACTTCAAATCACTAGGTTCCATCCTGATACTACATGTCTGTACAAGTCACATTTAGCTGTGGTATTACATTATACTGTGATCACGTAATACTCACAACACAGTTTGTAAAAAAAACAACAACCATAAAAACATTGAACTCTGGCCTTTGTCTATAAACATGTAGGTTTGGTACAGTGACCATTCAATTTGACATGCTAAGTCACATCTGGAAGCCAGTTACCTTGTCGTCGGTGGGAATGGGAACCTACTGTAGTTAAATATGTCCCCTAGAGAACTGTCAGTGGGGGTGGGAGTGGGAACCTACTGTAGTTAAATATGTCCCCTAGAGAACTGTCAGTGGGGGTGGGAGTGGGAACCTACTGTAGTTAAATATGTCCCCTAAAGAACTGTCAGTGGGGGTGGGAGTGGGAACCTACTGTAGTTAAATATGTCCCCTAGAGAACTGTCAGTGGGGGTGGGAGTGGGAACCTACTGTAGTTAAATATGTCCCCTAGAGAACTGTCAGTGGGGGTGGGAGTGGGAACCTACTGTAGTTAAATATGTCCCCTAGAGAACTGTCAGTGGGGGTGGGAGTGGGAACCTACTGTAGTTAAATATGTCCCCTAAAGAACTGTCAGTGGGGGTGGGAGTGGGAACCTACTGTAGTTAAATATGTCCCCTAGAGAACTGTCAGTGGGGGTGGGAGTGGGAACCTACTGTAGTTAAATATGTCCCCTAGAGAACTGTCAGTGAGGGTGGGAGTGGGAACCTACTGTAGTTAAATATGTCCCCTAGAGAACTGTCAGTGAGGGTGGGAGTGGGAACCTACTGTAGTTAAATATGTCCCCTAAAGAACTGTCAGTGGGGGTGGGAGTGGGAACCTACTGTAGTTAAATATGTCCCCTAAAGAACTGTCAGTGGGGGTGGGAGTGGGAACCTACTGTAGTTAAATATGTCCCCTAGAGAACTGTCAGTGAGGGTGGGAGTGGGAACCTACTGTAGTTAAATATGTCCCCTAGAGAACTGTCAGTGGGGGTGGGAGTGGGAACCTACTGTAGTTAAATATGTCCCCTAGAGAACTGTCAATGGGGGTGGGAGTGGGAACCTACTGTAGTTAAATATGTCCCCTAGAGAACTGTCAGTGAGGGTGGGAGTGGGAACCTACTGTAGTTAAATATGTCCCCTAGAGAACTGTCAGTGAGGGTGGGAGTGGGAATCTACTGTAGTTAAATATGTCCCCTAGAGAACTGTCAGTGAGGGTGGGAGTGGGAATCTACTGTAGTTAAAGATGTCCCCTGGAGAACTGTCAGTGAGGGTGGGAGTGGGAATCTACTGTAGTTAAAGATGTCCCCTAGAGAACTGTCAGTGGGGGTGGGAGTGGGAACCTACTGTAGTTAAATATGTCCCCTAGAGAACTGTCAGTGGGGGTGGGAGTGGGAACCTATTGTAGTTAAATATGTCCCCTAGAGAACTGTCATTGGGGGTGGGAGTGGGAACCTACTGTAGTTAAATATGTCCCCTAGAGAACTGTCAGTGAGGGTGGGAGTGGGAACCTACTGTAGTTAAATATGTCCCCTAGAGAACTGTCAGTGGGGGTGGGAGTGGGAACCTACTGTAGTTAAATATGTCCCCTAGAGAACTGTCAGTGAGGGTGGGAGTGGGAAACTACTGGTGTTAAATATGTCCCCTAGAGAACTGTCAGTGAGGGTGGGAGTGGGAACCTACTGTAGTTAAATATGTCCCCTAGAGAACTGTCAGTGAGGGTGGGAGTGGGAAACTACTGGTGTTAAATATGTCCCCTAGAGAACTGTCAGTGAGGGGGGGGGGATCTTGGCAATCAATTCCTGTCCACTCCATCACCTCAAAGGACGTGAACACGCTTTTTAAAGCCTTATTCCATTACAGCCTAACGCTAAGAGAAAATGACGTGTTTTCTTTCGAAAAATGGTGTCTGCAAGATATAGCAGGTTTCTTGCACTGTTTCGAGATCATTGATGGATAAAAAAGCCTACTCATCTGAAATGCATATATACTTAAATGAACATACAACATCAAAACAATGAAATGTAGGTCTTCTAAATGAATGTCAATATCCAAGTTAGTTCAATATATTAATACCAGCAGTAACATATCAGTCCCTTTCTTACCTTGAAAAACTCTATTCACAGTCACACCTGCAAAAATAACCGAGAACAACAATAGTATATAGGTCATGGGAGGCTTGGGGCTAGAGCTGGCTAGTCCCCAGACACTGATCAGGGTCGACTTTGGCATCTTTGTCTGAATGCATCCATTCCACCCGCATATAATACATTAAGAATACATGTACAGTCAGTGTTCGCCTTGTTATGATCATTCATAGTAGCGCACGACACCTTATGACAGACTAGGAGACTGCAAGTAAGCATTTGGATGGACAGTGTATACCATGTGCATCCTGTAATAACATTATAGATCCATGAATGCCTACATAAAGCATTTCACACAGGTGTTTCACAGAATGTATTTTGTTTGGAACTATTTCTTTATCTGCAAGTTCATATGTATAAAACTTTGACATAAAGAAACCAACTACTGTTTCCATATCTGTCCACACAGTAGATCTAACATTAAAAAGCAGTCTGATCACTGTTGTGAAATAACAGGTGTTAAAACTACTTTCATGTATGGATTCTCAATGCGAGGTTTCAATATTTGGCATTTTGAGAACCATGTTACAAACAGTCCATTTTGCATGGTGTAGTCTAGTCCAGTGAAAGCCTGGTGGGGCTTGAAGGACACACCCTGAATGCTACGCAACGTGTTCTTCGAGGACCTGCTCCAAGGCCCTGCTTCCATTCTTCAAAATGCCCTCTGTGGCTGCAGCGTCCATTACTGGGTGGTTGGCGCTGCATTTGTGGGGGTGCTCGTCCCCCGTTTCGAGGAAGGCCACCCTCTTTCCACCGGTGACCCTTCTGTCTGCGAGCTCCACCTCTCTGGGGTCTGCACAGAGGAGCATGGCTCGCCCGCCGCACCCACCAACGCCCCCGGCCTTTCCACCATGGCAACGGCAGGGAGTGAGGTACAGGTAGAGGAGCACCAGGACGATGCTGACCACACAGGACGCCAGCGTGGTAAATGCCGTGTTAAAATGCTCCCCGCCGCTGCTACGTTCCTCCCCACTCTTGCCCAGTCCGCTGGGGTTACCTACGGAGACGGTGACCTCCAAAGTCTCGTTGGAGCTCCGGTGTCGCCCGCGGACTGCCACGCATGAGTAAGTCCCTGAATCCTCCCGGAGAGCCCCTCGGATCTCCAGGGTACCGTTGGTGAGGACCGTGAGGCGGCTGCTCTGACCGTCTGTTACGCCCAGTGCCGGGGATCCATCGCCCGGGGTCACCCAGAACACCATCAACCCTTCCCGGAGGGGGAGAGAAACGCCAGGGCACGGCACCATGAGCCAATCGCCAGGCTCTGCCTGGTAAGACACTTCTACAGTTCCATGGAACCCAACCTGAGGGCTAGCAGAACAATTTAGCCACTCCTCCTGACCCAGGCTGCATGGATACTCCTCCCTGAAGTCTAGTAGGGGACGGTACTGCCTCCTCTCCCAGTACTCCAGCATGGCACGCAGGGCACAGTCGCACACCAACGGGTTCCCCTGCAAATAGATGCCACCCTGCTGCCAGGTGGCCAGAGAGAGTAGGCTCTGCACGGGCACCTGCCTCACCATGTTCATCGACAAATCCAGGAAACGCAGACATGGCAAAGCCCCATCTCGCTGGTAGAGCTCCAGGGGGAAGGCAGCCAGTCTGTTCCCGCCCAGATACAGCCTTTCCAGGCTGCTCAGCCCGTGGAAGGCTCCCGCCATGGTCTGACTGATGCGGTTTCCAAACAGAAGCAGCACTTCCAGTTCCCCGAGCCCATGGAAGGCAGATGCGTTGAGCCGAGACAGCCCATTGGACGAGAGGTCCAGGTGGCGAAGGTGAGGGGTGGGGGCGAAGGTGTCCGGTGCCAGATGGGTAATGGCGTTTTGACTGAGGACCAGCGTGGTCAGCCTGTCCAGACACCGGTCTGGCCAATCCAAAAGCAGAGCAGATAGGACATTGTGACTGAGGTCCAATCGGGTGACATAGCCAGGGAGGTCAGGGGGAACGGTTGACAGATTGCGACCACTGCAGGAGACGATGTCGCTGGCACACAGGCAGGGTGGTGGGCAGGCGGCCGTGAACATCATACGGGACAGACACATGGACAGGAGGAATGCCAAGGTAACCCTAAAGCCATGTAAGTGCCCGTCAATGGACACACACAGCGGTTGTGGCACAACGGGATACATTCTACTGTTTGAGGGCTGAGTCTCAGCTTGTTGGTGAAGAAGTTGCAAACATCTTATGAGCCCCATTCAAAAAGAGCTGTGAGAGCGAGAGAGAGCGAGAGACACACAGAGAGGGAGAGATGGGTATTTTTAATTTTTTTATTTTATTTTACCTTTATTTTACCTTTATTTAACCAGGCAAGTCAGTTAAGAACAAATTCTTATTTTAGCATCCGATAATGTCATATGACAGTGATGAACTTGTTTTCTTTGCAAAATAACCTTAATGCTAGAGTCCTTAATTAAAACAATAAAACGCAGCCATCCCACCTCTGTTTTGGTAAAAAACTGAGGGATGGAGATGGAGAAATGTAACCACTCTCAAATTCATAGACAGAGCTGTGGATGTAAGGACTGATGATCCATTATATCAGAATTATAGTTTTAACCACGTTTTGAGGCTTTACAGTGTTTGTTTACATTGTTTACAAACATTGGAGTAAAATATGCTTACATTTTGGGTTCTGATGGGGTTATACAGTTGAACTAAACTCATGAGGGATTCGCTATTAAATTTGATAACCATCTGGTTTATGCTCGTTTAGAAGGCAATTTACAGTGGAATTAGCTCGAACCATCATGTAGTTTGTACTAGTGAAACTGTTATTTTACCAGCTGAAAATTAGGCTATAAGGGAATAGATTGAGTCTCATAGAAAATACTCCCAGAGAGCTGCAGAACAAAAGGAAAGGTCCAAGCAATAGAAAGTTTAACATAACCACTTACATTTCCAAACGATGAAGAGCCTCACAATAATACGACATCGTTTCTTCGTATTGTGACCAAAACCAATGAACGTATTTCGCTCTCAGGAACTGTTTTCATCTCATACAAGATGCCTAGGCTATATTCCGTTATAAAAAAAAATGGAACCAATACTTCATACAATAAAATACACTTTCTAGTGTATTGTCATCTCCAAACAGACTCCAAAAGCGTCCAAATGAAAGCAGGGCTTGCGGTTGCTCACAAAATAAATATGGCACATCAATAGTAGGCTAAGGCTATTAAACCACTTAGGCCACTTGTTTCCTCGCGTCTCCGACAAATTAAACCGTTGCTTGGATGCCACGGTGTGTCTGGGTAGGTTACGTTATTGCGCAGCATCAGTTGGTCTACAGCCCTGAATTGATTTATATATATATATACAACGTGTGTAAACACAGAATGAGCAAATAAACATGTTTCATTTACAAATAACAACAATGGATACTGTCGGCTGATAGATGGACCTATTATTGATAATCAGGCTGCAACAATTGCATTATAATATTGGCATTAGCGTTATTGGCTGAAATGTATAAACATATAAACGCCACATGTAAAGTGTTGGTTACATTTTTCATGAGCTGAAATAAAAGATCCCAAACATGTTCCATAATGTACAAAAAGTTTATTTCTTTCAAATTTTGCACACCAATTTGTTTACATCCCTGAAAGTGAGCCTTTCTCATTTGCCAAGATAATCCATCCAACTGACAGGTGTGGCATATCAAGAAGCTGATTAAACAGCATGATCATTAAACAGGTGCACCTTGTGCTGGGGACAGTAAAAGGCCACTAAAATGTTTTGTCACACAACACAATGTCACAGATGTCTCAAGTTGAGGGAGCATGCAATTGGCATGCTGACTGTAGGAATGTCCAACAGAGCTGTTGCCAGAGAATTGGATGTTCATTTCTCTACCATAAGACGGCGCCATTATTTTAGAGAATTTGGCAGTACATCCAACCGGCCTCACAACTGCAGACCATGTGTAACCACGCCACTTACACATCCAGCTTCTTCACCTGTAGGATTGTCTGAGGGGAGGGGATGAGTGCTGAGGAGTTTTTCTGTCTGTAATTATAGGGGGCTACTACTACCATATTTACAATTTTTGTTGCTAAAGGCTCATCAAATGTAATTTGTAATATACAAGTCTAATCAAGAAATGTAGGCTATGAAAGCAAAGAGATCATTACTGATATTGATCAAATCCATAATCAGTAAGTGCAATCAAAGGTTTTTTCTTGAATTATGTAGGCTACATCCCACTGGGCACAGACGTCAGTTCAACATCTAGTTTTGATTTATATTTGGTTGAGTTGTCAACTAAAGTGAATTCAACAACAACAACAAATTCACCGTGTCATTGGATTTAGGTTAAAAGTTGGCTGAAAACCCCCCGATATTCCCTTATGTTGATGACTTTTGGAAAATCCAATCAGTATTCCACTCAACCAGTTTTTGCCCAGTGGGATGTTTCTTTGGCCAAACATGTTATTGCATGTTGTTCATTGAAAGGATCCTGTGTTGACACAATTAGGTGGCCTATCCCATATCTCTCAAGTCTCCACTTTTTAAACCTTTGTTTAACTAGGCAAGTCAGTTAAGAACAAATTCTTATTTACAATGACAGCCTGGGAACAGTGGGTTAACTACCTTGTTCAGGGGCAAAACGACAGATTTTTACCTTGTCAGCTCAGGGATTCGATTTAGCAACCTTTTGATTACTTGCCAAACTCTCTTAACCACTAGGCTACCTGCCGCCCCACTTAAAGGGCCAATCCTCTGTTGAAACAACAACAAAGCGTCAACCCTGCCTCTGTTTTGGTAAAAAGCCAAGGGTTGAGCCTGGAGAAATTTAAACATTCAAATTCATAGACAGACGACTGACCATACGTTACATCAAAGGTGTTGTTTTAACCATTAATACCATGTTTTAACTATGTTTTGAGGCTATACAGTGTTGAGGCAATACATTTACAATGTTTACAATCATTGTAGTAAAACCAGCTTATATTTTGGGTTCAGAT
The DNA here is from genome assembly GCF_018296145.1 of Oncorhynchus tshawytscha. NCBI lineage: Eukaryota > Metazoa > Chordata > Actinopteri > Salmoniformes > Salmonidae > Oncorhynchus > Oncorhynchus tshawytscha. Next base: position 22,238,186 of record NC_056445.1, read on the forward strand.
GGGGTGTGACAGTTGAACTGAGCTCATGAGGCACTAAGTTATATTCTTCAAGAATGTGTATATATAATTCATTTATGAGTCCAAAAATGGATGCAGCAACTGCAGTTTGCCCCTCGTTCTACCCCTGAGCAAGGCAGTTAACCCAGTGTTCCTGGGCGACGATGACGTGGATGTCGATTAAGGCAGCTCCCCGCACCTCTCTGATTCAGAGGTTGGACTAAATGCGGAAGGCACATTTCAGTTGAATGCATTCAGTTGTACAACTGACTAGGTATCCCACCTTTCCCTTCAAATCATACGAAGACAGTGGCCTATTTCAATCGGAATAGAGAGTAGCATGGTTATGGAAATCAGCATATGTCTTCTACCACAGTCTTTAGTGGAGAAGAATTTCAACAGACATCCACTGTAACAAACTGGTGCATTGAACTGTATTTGGCACCTGAAAATGGAACAATAGATTGATTGTATAATAACATAATTACAGGCCTACAGTATATATTAATACCAAATAATCAACACTTGTCTACTTTGGATAAAACATAATATATTTCATAACTGAATATGAAGTACTCTTACTGTCACAACAAAGGACATACTGTATGCCATGTCTATTGAACAGCAGTTATTAGGCCTATCTGGCAACGTTTCAAGTCTTTTGGGACAATCTAAAGACCATGGAGCTTTAAATTCAGCCCATACCCCTGACTCATGTGCCTCATTTCCTGTGACTGTGTGCTTCGAAAAGGTCCTGCTGACATGACCAATGCCTGGTGGTGTTATATTGATGTTATATGCCTCCCACGGGGTAGTATTACCCACATATCCTATTAGGAATAACATTATATTAACAAATTCAGTGCATGGTATAAATCTAACTTTGAAGGGTTTGATCAGCATAACCAATATGAAACACCTCACCCACCTAACAGCTTTTAGCATTGAATATAAAATATCTGATTAGGTAGAATGATACAACCCATCCTACACAGATTCCCTCCCTAAATATGACATGCTGTGCAGTGGTGTAGTGGTTCCTGGAGAAGTAGATATACTCTGTGAAAGAAAAAGAAATCCAAATGGCCCACCCGGCAACGGAAAGGCACCCTGTGTGAAAACTTCTATGAGAAACAGTGACATACACTCTGAATGACCTAAAATTATTAAAAAATAAAAAATAATTGGAGGTTCTAAGTCACATTTGTCAAACTCATTCCATGTAGGGCTGAGTGTCTGTGGGTTTTCGCTCCACCCTTGTACTTGATTGATTAATTAAGGTCACTAATTATAATAGTAAGGAACTTCCCTCACCTGGTTGTCTAGGTCTTAATTGAAAGGAAAAAACTAAAACCTGCAGACACTTGGCCCTCCTTGGAATGAGTTTGAACCTCCTCTTCTAAGTCCACAACAACAATGCTTAAACCACATCAGGAGACCACCTTTGAGGTCTGATTTTTGATTGTAGTTACCCTTTTATTCAAGTGTGCAAGAACATAGCACTGTTGTTTGGTTAGCGGTGCTTCTATAGCACATGAGATGGAGTTTTCAAAACAAATGGCCACTGGATTGATGCAAATACTCATGATATCATTCAGACAGGTAGGCTACTTTGTAGCCGGTTAACATTTAATTGAGAAGGTTTTGGGAAAGCCTTTCCATATACCAGAAGGTGTTTAGTCCCATCAATTGGTGGCATTTACTTTATAAAGACTTCCTCATATGCATACTCCTGTTCTATTGGTTTTCTTTAAACTTTCTTTCATTGTCTTGCCACCAAAGGCATAATCCTAGTCATATTAGCAACCCATGATGTTGCATCTTTAGATCTCCTCTCTTTTAAAATGTCTTACGGATATTTAGATCTCTGTCCATGAAACTGCTCGCATGTGCGGTGGGCATTTCAGAACAATGTTTTCCCGCAAATTGCATTTTGGAACATTTGCGAGTAGGCCTCTGCGGACTGCTCTGTAGCCTCTGCGGACTCCCCAACAACCAGATGTTCAGTTTTGAGGGAAATAGAGCCTGGGATGCGACTTTTGGATGTTAACAAGGTGATGCTGCAGAAGAGAACCTCTCCCAACAGATTTTTTCCTTCTCGTCAAGACCAGTATCTAGGGGATCTAGTTTCAGGCATTTATTTTACGCCTGCTACATTAGGTTAAACTCCGTGTGCACATTGGTGCTCTTAAAATGTGAAGAAATAACAGTTTATCAACATTTTAAGATAAAATGGTCTGTTCCATCAGCCTTATTAATTTATACAGCGTACACTGTACCTCCACTACACTAGTCCTACTTTGATATGCATCGTGGGGATTCAAAAGTGAGTATACGTAATGCCCACTGAAAAATAAGTGGGTATACGGGGTATACCCTCCACTACACCACTGACTGTAGGTTGATTTTTACCGTAACAGCCAAGACAAAATCTCCCTATGTGAAGTTATATCATATAGCTTTGTTTAATCCATCACATAGCCTTTAAATGCCAATTAACTTTGTAGCTTTCATTGCTTTCCATAATGATTGTCTTAACTTTTCAGAGGTTTTGGACAATGTTACAAAGTGTTAAGGGTGAACTCCTTGCCCGCTGTAAACTTGAATGCAGCCTACATCCAAATTGCTGCTAGCTTGCCGGGCAATCAGATCAGATATTAATTTAGATCAATAGCAAAACAGGTCCTACTATATAGGTAAACTGGGAGACACATTTTCTGAAAGCAGGCCTCCATTTTGGATAAAGACAAGTTTAGTCACGACACCCATTGCATGTGCACCGGCGCACCTGACACCATTGTAGTGTCACAAGTGATGCTTTAGGAAGCAGTGACAATAGTACCTGATAAAACTACAGAGCAGCTTGAGTCCATTTAATTCCCGCACCCAAAGTGAAGTCAATTCCATTAGCCATATGGGAATTGAATGGGAGGCCTACAGGGTAATCCAGACTTGCTCTATAATCACTATGCACTTGTAATTATGAGCTTCCCATCCCGGACACCATGACAGACACACTCTGCCTTAGGGACGGTTGTCATGGAAATCATCATCAAAGGGGATGGTCTCGAGAGCTCTGCAAAATGTCCAACCACCACGACACATCGAGGATTGAATGACAGAAATGGGATGGTTTACCTCAGACACCTGCTGCATTTACAGTCTGGTCACACCGAGGGGCGTCTCGATGATCTGAACCTGTATATATATATATAACCTGTATAACCTGTATATAACCTGTATATATTATCTTTTGTCAGATATAACAGCTTTTTGGAAGCCTTGTTATTTCAGATGAAGTTTTATCTTCTGTTTTTCAAAACGTTGGTGATGCTGACTGTACAAATATGATTGAATTTCAGGGAAATACTCATTTTTGACTGGACAGGACCTGATTCAAGAAATCTGTTTCTGAGTTGC